>NW_022196911.1:43152361-43186916 GCF_008632895.1 Mastomys coucha | reverse complement strand
AACTAACTCCTCAAACTCCTTGCGGGTGTTAGGCTGGCCTTGAACTCTTGAGCTTGCCTGTGACTCCCAAATGCTGGGATTATAGGCACCAGTCACTATGAACAGCTTTCCTTTTGACGTCCCCAATGGAGAAGTGAAGGCAAGTTAGGCAGGCACTCTATCACTAATCTATATTTCCTGTCTTTGTCTATTTTCCATTGAGGATGCAGGGTCATTTTTAGTGCTCCCAGGTGCCCTTGAGCTCTCTCTGCAGTCTTTTAACTTGTAATACCCTTCTGTCTAAGCCTCCTGGATAGCCGGGAATACAGGTCTGCGATGACAAGCTTAACCTCCACAGTCTTTCCTGCAGCCATTCCATACCACTTTTGGGGAGCAAACAGCTACAGGCATTTCACAATCACTATAGCCATAAAACTTTGTTTATGAAATTTGAGTTTCCTATCATTTTTATATGTCCCCAGTTCTTTTCAATCATTTAAACATAAAGAAAAATCATTCATAGCTCTCAGGTCATGCAAAAACTGAAGGTTGCATTAAGCTTTGTTCTCAGGGACCAGGCTTCTTTGCAGAATACTTTGTGCAGTGCTTTGAGATTCTCAGCCATGATCCTCATCTTTCAAATACGGATCCATTATGGACAATGTGTATGCTCTACTCTGGGATTAGTGCATTATTTAGGTTGTTCATATAGGTTCATACCACAACCCAAGAAAACACCACTGCTGTTTATCCATAGTTTCAGAGGCAGAAACTAAAGATTTTTTGCACTAAATAACTTGACACATCTAGAAGAGAGTGCTGGGATTTGCACTCTGTCTCCTGTTGACCACAGCCTCCTATCTTTCTGGAGGTGACAGAGTGTGAATGAATGGTCTGGTGTCACCCTTAACTTGTGTAGGAGGTACCGTTCACACCCTTTAGTCAGCAGACTCAGGGATCTGTCATCAGTCGCCAAGAACTGTAGATCATCGGCCTTTCACAGCTGCTCGAGTGCTCAGCAAGTGGCTCGGGAAGCCGTCTCCTTCACTGCAACACCAACGGGGTGTTTTCCAGGGGCCTGTGAAGATTTGGATATTGTGATTTCCTTTCCACAAAGCACTCTTCTCGTCAGGATATGGTGATCAGGATAGAATTTCCCAGTTCTCTCAAAGAATACAGTCTGTATAGAGTTGAGTACAGTTTGTACACAGCTAGCTCTCATTTGGAGCCAAGTTTCTCTCACAACTTTCAATGTGCAATAAGAACATGTAATTGGACCAGAATGGCAGACAATATAGAAATCTAGTCACTCTCTAGCTTCAATTCCTGTGATGGCTTTTGTTCTACATTTGAAATAAAAACCTGTCATCTATAATTACCCCCAGGATCCTATACCAACAGCCCTTTGCTTGCCTCTTTGGTGTCATTTGTCCTAATGTCCCACTAAACTTTTGTTTCTCCACAGACCTTGTTTCCACCTGTGAACACGCTTTCATGACCCTTCCTCTCGGTCTCTTCTCATCTAGGCCTCAGCTTCCACCTCGACAAAGCATGTTCATTTATTGCAGTGTCCTGCCTCATCTCCCTCTATCCCTGCCCTTCCCATTATCATTTTCTTTTAGTCATAGTGCATATAACTAAGATAATCCTTGGGCTGTGGAAAAAGTTCAATAGAGTGCTTGTCTTGCATGCATGAGGACTTGAGTTTGGCAGTGGTGACATAGGCCTGTAATCTCAGCACTGGGGATGTAAAGACTGGATATAAACCCTGGGGTTTGCTAGTCAGTAAGCTGAAGGTAATGATGAGTTCCAGGCCAGTGAGATAACCGTTCTCAAAGAACAAAGTGCAGGGCACCTGAGGAACACACTTGAGGTTGCCCTCTGTCCTACACACACACACACACACACACACACACACACACAGGCATATGCACTTGCACATGCACACACACATGCACACATTAAAAATAGTCTTACCAATGTGTGACTTTGTCTGTATGTCACTTTGTAGTCATAAGCCAGAAATGCCCTTATCCCAATTGTTCACTGCTGTGTTTTGAGAGTCTATTGTTGACACCCAGTACTTATTTAATAAAGAATGAATGACTGTTCTGAAAAGCATGTTCTAGGCCGCACGTAATTGGCTAATTTTACGCTTTTTGTTTTGTCAGTCACTAGATGTTACAGACAGATGTTGGAAAGCAGTGGAGGTCTTCTTGGTCAGCGAATATCAAGTTGGATTTTTTCTGCTTTCTTGCCCAAGTCTCAAATTAATGTGCAACCTGTAGGCAAGTTTTAGATTTCTCAAATAAGTCTATGAAAACAATAGATATTTTATTGCACAATAGGCACTTGATTTGTATGCCCCCAGAAGATGTATACTTTATTCAGAACATATATTCAATACAAGCAGTATAACTTTCACCAGGGGTATGGCATATTTAGACAAAAACTAAATATGCTCAGCTGGATGTCTCATCTAAATCTGGTTATAAAGAAGGCATAAAATAAGCACTCTGTAAAAATGAGCAAAATGAGGGACACAGCTATAAAGAGGTACCTGGATCACCTCAAGTGTGGGAATGATGGAGGCACAGTATGGGAGCTCTGGCTTCCTGAGAGTGTAAAGGCATTGTGTCAAAGCTCTGGAGGGTCTGAGCTTTCACTGATGTCTTACAGAGAACACATGAGAATGTGGTAGTTAACAGAATATTAAAGCAGAGAGACATGTGTCAATATTCTAATTCCCACATGATATCTGTGCTACTGATAAATCTCTATGACTTTGTGCAATAAGATATACTGAGGAGACTTGGAGAAATAGATCAGTACTTAAGGGTACTTAATACTCTTCCAAAGGACTCAGGTTTCATCCATAACAGCTAGCTCACAATCACCTAGAATATCAGTTCCAGGAGATCCAATGCCCTCTGGCCTCCACAGTTACTATCCCACGTAAAACTCAGTGCAGAGAAAGCATGATATCAACAAAGTCAGTGTTTAGATAATTCCCTAGTTTCCTTTTTGTTGTTTTTGATGAAACCCTCTGACTAAAAGCACCTTATGGAAGAAAAGGCTTCATTTGACTTATACTTCCAATCACTACCTGTCACTAAATTAAGTCAAGGCAGGAACCTAAGAAAGGAACCGGAAGCAGGAACAACATAGGAATACTGATTGCTTCTTCACTAGGGCTCATACTTAACTAGCTTCCTTACACAGACCTGGACCAGGGAATGGTGTCACCCACAGTGAACTGGACCCTCATATATCAACTACTAATCAAGGCAAGGCCCACCCCTCCCCCACGTGTCTACAGGGCAATCTGAGCTGAATAAATCTATCATTTGAGAATCTTTTCCCAGGTGGATCTAGGTCATGTCAAGTTGACAGTTAAAATTAATGAGGACAGGTGATAGTAAATATCACTGACTTTGTACTTGGTGCACCCTTGAACAAAACCTATCTACTAAGTCACTGAAAGACTATTTAAACGAATGGCAGGCGACCCATGGTTCTCCCCTCTTTCTGTCAGTATGTGTTTCTCTGAGCAGGTTGCTTGGTATTTGTAGGATTGAACACAGAATTTGTTGATGGAGTTTATGAGACAAGTATTTCCTGAGTATGCATACTCATAAAACAAACTCCTTATAAGGTTAGTCCATTACCCTATATTTTGAGGAAACACCTACCTTTTGCACTGGAGATTATAAAAACATGTAAAATTTATGCTTACTCTCATAAAGTATAATGCAGCTGGCATATGGGAAGAACACATTTGAAATAATGCCTATGAAAAGAAAATGATAAGATGTAAAATAATAATAGCCCTAGTATGATATGATGCACACATTCAGAAAGGGAGGAAAGTGCTATCAGCTGGAATAATCAGGAGGACATATTTCTTATCTAGATAGCAATGTTTAGTCCTTACATGGTGAAAAGTTTCAGTAAGATGAAGAGAAAGTAAAATGCATTTCTGAAAAAAATTATTAGAAAAAAATTTGAAATGCATTTAGCCTGGAGAGTGATGAGTGATGTAGCTTACGGCCTAGGGTTGAACAATTCAGGTAATGGTTTTACATAACATACTTTATTAGAGTTAAATTCGCTTCCTGAGCCTATTGTATAGAGTATAAGCAACAAAATAGCATTAGTTATTTAAGTGGGCATATTACCAGAAATATTTTCATGTAATACTTTGAACAACCTGATTTCTCTGGGGTCACTAGATCGTTAAGAGCAGATATTCAAAACATATAATTGAAGAATGCATGGATGGGCTGACTTGTGTCCAGCTGCACCAAATTGTTCAGCCAATGTCTTAGGATTCTGTCCTAAGACACATGCTTATCACATGCTAAGCACTACTTCTCTTGAGGTAAGGAAGATGACCCTCTGCAGATCCAGACTGATTCCTACATATAGCAGTCAAGGCTGAGGAACTCTTCTTCAAAGGCATCTCCATGAGACAGGGTCCAAACAGGATTCTGGTTGACCCAGCCTGAATTGTATGCCTACCTCAGAGTCAATCTTAGAGACCCGTGATATTAGGTACACAAGTCGGCAAGACCTGTGTCATTGCTACCCATGTGAATGTGAGCAACCTGTTTGGCCCTTTTGTATCATATTGTACACATTCTTTGTTGGAAGGAAAGATGACATTTTTAGCACAAATAACAAAAAAATCAGGTTTTGGTAGGAACAATTGATTGATTCCATGGCATCAATGTTAGTATATTTTTATTAGCTCCATCTTTCAGAGAAGAAAGTGAGTCTTGAAGAGCTTGGAGATCCATGGCTAAGATCAGATACCCAGAGAAGCCAAAGAGCCACTATGTAAATCTCAAGTCTGCATATATTTCTCTAACACTAGGCTTTCATGTGATTCTGACTCTCAGATGTTCATGTCTCTTTAGCACTTAACCTCTCATTACTGTGACATTCAATTCATAAATTTTTAATGGACCCCAGGACATGTTTCATCAAGTAGTATTGTGAGTCTTTAATTGTTCCCCCCCTTCTTATCTAAATATTTTTTTCTACATTTGGGCAATTGGCTAACTATGGATCTCAGTCTCACTGGAAAGCTCAAGAAGGCTGGAAGTTAATTTTTCACTCTGACTTCAGCTGAGGCACAAGTAGATGAGCTAAGCTCCAATCTACATTCACTCAGATTCACGAAGAAGGATGCCGAGCCTCTGTGACTCCTTCATGCAGCACAGGTGCTTATATTAAGGTTATATTCTTAGAGCTTCAGGGACAATCGCTGATAACAGATTCAATGTCCATCCTGGCCATGGCAAGAAGTGGGTATCGCATGTTTGGATGCTGCTCCTGATGAAGTTATAACTGAGTCTGTTTGCCTGATCATTTGGCAACTCCCCAGCATCTTTCTAATGAGTAATTTTCTACTTAAATTGACTTGAGTTTCTGGAAGCTTAAAATCATATCTGACATGGAGCAGAGAGAATTGCTTGATTCCTTATTCCCTTTACTGATGCTGAAGAAATTGAACCTTTGTGAATAAGGTTGACAGTGTGTATGGTCTTTGCAACTCCTTCTGCTTCTCCTTCTTCCTTCTCTGCTTTCCCATTTGCTAGAGACCTTTGCTATCTGAGGATGAAATTTAGAGCAGGCAGAAGTGTTGTGGTGATCATCCCATTGGCTGAGTCTCTCATTGCTGGTAAGATCAATCTACTTTATTGAATTCCATTTCTGCCTTAACTTCCTTCTGGAAATCCTTGTGTTCTTCTGTATGCACGACTCTTTCATTCTGCCTGAAAGTGTTTTTCAAAACTTGCAATTAAGAATAACTTTGATTCTGACTTCAAGTTCAAACACAAATGCATAGCACAGCAAGAACAGACCTGGCCTTGACTGTATTCATGAACTCAACCCCAAGTTCATTATGAACGATGTGACTTGCATCAGTGACTGCTTTCCCTCTAGGGAATTAGAATGGTTGCCCTTTTAGATAGAGGTTCACTCCCAATAAAATATAGGAGCTTTAAGCCCAAGCCTCTAAGAGATATAGTGTCTGGACTCACTTGGGACTTGACCTAAAATAATGTATTTATTAGCTATTTGCTGAAGTAAAACTGCCTACTGTGGGGAGCTGCTTCAGACAATGTAAGCTAGGGGAAGAGGCAGGTCAGAGCAGTGTTAAAGAGGTGTTTGTGGTTACATCTGTGTTTCCTACTAAGACTAACGTCTCTTGGTTTGGGAATTCTGAAAGCCAGCCTTAACTGGGACATGCCAACATAAATTAACTTTTTTTTCCTGTTGTTTTCTTAAAGAAAAGATTAAAAGTAGTCCTTGCAATATTTAAAGACATTATTCTTTGAGGATACAGATTGCTACCTCTGCTTGCACATTAGCATTTCAATATAATACTTGATACCTGGCTTCTTTTTTTCTACATCTCATTTCTGTTTTCCATGAACAAAAGAGGGTGAGGGATGTGTAGAAAAGAGCAAATTTAAACAGCAGCCTTACACTACTGAATGGAGAAAGTACTGTCTGTTTCATGCAAATGAGGATTCCAAATTGTACCCAGACACCTGGCCTTTTCTTTCTAATGTTAACAAGAGAATCAAGAAATCTGTAGCCATTTGGTCAACAGAAGGATTTAAGTTTTCAAGACAGCTATCTAAAATATGAACATTAAGAAACAGTCACTGGGGCTGGAGTGATAGCTCAGTGGTTAAGAGCACTGGCTGTTCTTTTGGAAGGCTCAAGTTCCATTCCCAGTGCCAACATGGTGGCCTAAAAACATCTGTAAATCCATTCCCAGGGAATCTGGTATCCTCTTCTGGCATCCACAGGCATCAGGCATGTGTACTGTGTATAAACATGCATGCATGGATGCAAACACACACACACACACACACACACACACACACACACACACACACATGCATACTCATGCATGCATGCAACATATAAAAATAATCTTTAAAAAGGAAACATTTACTGATTATCTGCAATAGATTAGATATAATACTAGACACTGGGGTTATAGAGAAGAAATTTCATCCCTGACTTAAAGAACCTCTAAAGTCAGAAGACAGGAATAGTTCTGGGCTCAACTTAAATGCAATTCTATTAACTTCCATTTTCAACATTCTTTCTAGGACCCTGGCATAAGACCTACTTTCATGTTTACATAAGGAAGCTGAGGCTTCCACAACGTAAGTCTCTGCACCCATGTCAAACAGAAATCTAGCTAGGTCTGGTTTTTGTCTGTTAAACTACTGCTTTTTTGTTTGTTTGTTTTTGTTTTTGTTTTTTTTTTTAAAGATTCATTTATTTTATGTATATGAGTACACACTGTAGCTGTACCGATAGTTGTGAGCCTTCATCTGGTTGTTGGGAATTAACTTTTAGTACCTTTGCCTCCCTTTGGTCAACCCTGCTCTCTCTGGTCAGCCCCGCTCTACCAGAGTGAGCGGGGCTGACCACTTGCTCAGTCCCTGCTCGCACCAGCACAAAGATTTATTTATTATGATAAATAAGTACACTGTAGCTGCCTTCAGACGCACCAGAAGAGGACGTCAGATCTCATTACGGGCGGTTGTGAGCCACCATGTGGCTACTGGAATTTGAACTCAGGACCTTTGGAAGAACAGTCGGTGCTCTTACCTCTGAGCCATCTCACCAGCCCTGTTAAACTACTGTTAAATATGAAAATAGAATTAGCTCCATAAACTTAAAAAAAGGAAAGATGTAGGCTAGAGAGATGGCTTTGCAGTTAAGAGCACTTGTTGCTCTTGCAGAGGACCCAGGTTCAGTTTTCAGTACCATATCAGCTTAGGGGGGTAAGTATACATTATATACTCTTCTTACCTCTGAGTGCAACTGGAAAATATGTGGTGTTCATACATACATGTAGACAGAACATTCATGCATGTAAAATAATTCTTTTTTTTTAAAAACGTGTTCTTTCCTCATATATTACATCCTGACAGCAGTTTCTTCTCCCTCCCCTCCTCCTACCTCTACCCAACTCCAGATCCATTCTTCTTCCATTTCTCTTAAGAAAAGAACAGTCTTCCCAGGCATATCAACTGAATATGGCATAACAACTTACAACAAGACTAGGCTCAAGCCCTCATATCAAGGTTGAACAAGGCAACTGAGTAGGAGGAAAAGATCTCAGGAGCAGGCAAGAGAGTCAGAGATACCAACCCTTCTCCACTGTTAGTATCCTCACAGAATGCCAAGCTATATAACCATTACACATTTGCAGAGGACCTAGCATAGACCTATGCATGCTCTGTGATTGCATAAATTAATTCTTAAAAGCATTATTTAGAAGGTTCCTTCTGTATAGGGGTTGTAGAGAGGAATCAGTTAAGAATGTAAATTTTGTAATGTTGTAGAGATTAGCACCATGCAAAATGCAAAGGAATAAGGTTTAAGGCTTCAAAGACAAACATAACATCTACTTAGAATAATGAAATATGAGCTGTCTTGAATAGTAGAATTGGCTCTTGGGGCTGAGATATGTATCTAACAACACCAAAACCAGAGACATCCTTTTAAAGCAAATCAAGTTATAAAATGTTCAGTACCCTTGGTTCCCATTTTCTGGGGTCATAATGACATTCTGCAATGTACTTATTGAAGCTGGGGTTCTGGAAGAACAGACCAGGCAGACCCAGAACAGGCAATGTTCATTCCTATTCTACATGTGGTGGGGTGATCAATGGCAGTAACAACTAAGTCTTTCAAAGACCAAACCAAAAAACAAAGCACTTTTCCTTTTTTTCTTCAGTCCTAAGCATGATCACTCTTCAATATGACACCATTACGCTCATTTGTGTTAAGTCTTCAGACAGGGAGCCACTGTGTGTCACCTTGTGGGCCAGGGTGTTCTCTCCTCTCTAGGAATAGCTGCTGCTACTCCTTCTCAATGAGAGTGGATTTCTGATTCAACGGTAGCATATCTCAAAGGTCACCTGAAGGGTTTTGAATGCCACCTCTGAGAAAGTCACCATAAAAATATATTTATCCTAAAAAGCACAAAGCAGTTTTTGTCCTTGCATAAGATTCCGTTGACACCTGCTGAGAACTGGGAATGCCCTGGCATAATTGTCTAGACACCATTTCCAGGTAACACTTCCAACCGTCAGCGTTTGAGGGAAAATAAAAGGAATATTCATAGTTCTGTTTCTCCTTAAACATGTAAATATTTACCACTGTTAAGTACAATTAAAATTATTAGAGTAAGATGTTCATCTTCATGTGCAGGAATGAGCCAGGACTTGGCGATGTGGTCAGTTGCTCCTCTGTTCCTACTATTTGATGAACAGTTACGATGTGGTTCTAGTTGGAATGAGAATGTCTCCTTTGGGCTCAGGCATTTAAATGTGGGGCCCCTAGTTATCAGGGCTGTTTGTGGGAGGCTTAGGAGGTACAACCTTGTTGCAGGAAATGCAGCCCTGGGAACTTTGAGAATTTATCATGTAGAGTTCAGTCTCTCGACTTCATGACTGTGGTTGAAGATAGAATTCAGCTTCCTGTTTAAGCCACCATGCCTGCCAGCTGCTGTGCTTTCCCACCACGATGGCCCCTTATCTCTCCGGAACTCTAAGCTTTCTTTCATATGTTGCGTTGTTACATCAACAGAAATGTGACTAACGGATGCCGTTGTCCACAGCGTATTTGAAGACTGCAACTTTTCACCAGTTTCTTCAGAATGACCCTTCGAGTATTCTTTAAGCACTGTAAATATGTTGTAGCATCCCTTCTCCAGTATCAACGAGGCAGGGCCCTTTTCTTAGGATTGAGGGGAAAAACCTGACCTTGGACTTGATGTTTCGATCATTGCAATGTGATTTATCCAAGAACAAGAAGTCCGGATTACAAGAAATGACTTGAGAGAAAGATGCATTTTTGTGGAAAGTCTTTGTTTTCAGATAGAGTTTCAATTTCTAGCCTTGTCTGGCTAGAGACTTGATATAGAGACCAGGCTGGCCTCAAGTCACAGAAATCCACCTGCCTTTGCTTCTCCAGTGCTGGGATTAAAAGTTTGTGATATAATTCCTGGCTCTGCCGTCATTCTTTGGTGGAGATATCTTCTGATAAAGTTTTGGATGGACAACTGAGATCTTTTCACCTAACAAAAAGACAGGGAGATGTGTCTGCACAGTTCATTGAATTCAGCTGGGGCATGCTACATCCATGACTCCACCACAGGGTGAACAGAGAAGGATGTAAAACAGACCTGGAGGGCTGTGTTGGGTCCCTTTTCATTTGTTCAAAGTGAACACATTGTTAGCTACCTCTGAAACAGTTCCCCTGAGGTACATGGGTTACTTTGTTCTTGGATGAAGACATATGCTCAGGACTGGTTCAGGGAATTCCCTTAGCACCCAACAAAAAAATCATAAATGAATGGATGACTTTTGAATTCTTACTCCATAGTCACTCCTCATCCCCGGAAAGATGTCCTGGAAAAGAAAAAGATCTAGACAATATTGGATTTTAATAGAATATTTTAACCAGTCAACCATCAAGCAGAATAGCAGCCAGTCAATTAATTAAGGGAGAAACCAAGCACATATTCATCAAAGCCACTATTTTGCCTCCTAATTAGTACTCATAATCACTGTGCTGGGTGTCTTTTCCTCTAAATTGATCAAGGTCTGGAATAAAAATGCCTGAATAGAAAATTAACAGTGTGAGACATTCCAGGCACTTGAGTCCACAGCAGAAACGATGAGGTGTGCCTCCTTTCTTGGGTGAGGGCAATCAAAGTTTCTGATCTGTTTGGGATGACTTGTATCACAACTCCTGTGGTCTGTGTTCCCATGTCATAAACCGGAGTGTTGAGTTAGGGGAGGCCCCGTGTTTTCTTTGGTAACGACTGCATAGATCAGTTCTTTCTCAATCACAACTGTAGCATGTTGGCTGACATTTGCTAGCTAGTATTGCCTTGGTTTTTGAAAAACTACTTTTTCTTTTTTCTTTTTTTTTTCCTTTTTTCCCCTTCTTCTTCTTGTTGTTGTTGAATTAGCCTGCCCTGAATCAAATACATGTGTTTAAATGACTGCTGGGGAAACACGAAAGTTTGTCACTATATACAGTAGATAGAAACATATGAAACGGTTCCAATTTTTTCTGTTTGTTTGTTTTAGTCTGAATGAAACAGAAAGCTTAAGGAATCACAACTGCTGTCCTTTTATTTATTTATTTACATTTATGTATTCATTTATTCATTCATTCATTTATATTACTTACTCACTTTACATTCTGCTCACTGCCCTGTCTTTTTACATCCTCTTCCACTGTTGCCTCTCGCCTCAGGCACTTACCGGTCTGCTGACTCTGAGTGCTAAGATGTCCCACACCAGAGGGGGAGCAGAGACTTGCCCCTGGTTTCTCTCCCCAAGTCCTGCTGCTTCTTGTTCCACAGCCCATTCCTTATTCTGAAATCTAGGGGATGCTTTGCAATATAAGTATGATCATGCCACTTCCTTTGCCTGTAGCCTATGTGGCTCTTCATCATATTTAAGACAAAGTCCAAAGTCTTGTGGTTAAAAAGCCATAAATGATATTATCTTTCTCTTTCTCTGCCTGTCTGTCTCTCCATGTGAGTGTGACATATATACCATTTCCACACACATGCACACACACACACACACACACACACACACACACACACACACACCATGCATATACCATGTGGAACTTTAGCCATGAACTGTTGAGAGAAGACAGAAGAAAGAGCTCAAAGGACCTGAAAGAGTGCTTTGCTCTGTCTCTGAATCATTTTTCAAACCTGCACTTTTCCAGTCAACACAGAGTTATATTATTTCAGCTTCTTGAGTTCAGAGAAATGTGTCTTCACACTCCTGCTGAATTGTAGAAGCTGGGTTGGTAGCAAACCTTGTATGTATAGAATGCTTTGCCCCATACATATATACTTGAAGAGAGTTTCATGGCTACACCAGACGTAGGATGAGAGTAGGCACAATGACTACTAAGACAGGGCAAAATTATACCAATATATTATAATACAATCTATAGGGTATGTTCTCTCTTTCCCTCATCTTCTTATGGTTTCCACACATTTCCTCCCTGTGGTGGTGTGACGTTCTATAGTGCTCATCTGATGTGAGCTAACTGGCATATTGTTAGGCTACAGCTCTTATACTGTCAGCACCATTCATTAGGCTGAGCTCTACACTGTAGCTGCCATGCTTCACCAATTGATTTGATAACCATCTGAGTGGCTGATAGGTACGATGTACAATGTGGATGTGTGGCAGAACAAGAGAAATAGGAATCCAGTTGGGACAGAGTAGACTGGCACAAACTTTCATCACAGTGCTTAGATTTATTTATGATTTAAAGCCCATCAATTATTACTGGAATTTTCTGTGTAGGCTTTCAGATACTTATTGAATGGCACTATGTGTAAGATCCAGTTTAAATTGGCTTTAGGGGAAAAAAACCATTCTAAGCCCATTTCCAGAGATTCAGATTCATGTCTACCTGGATCTTGAAAGAAAATGTCCAGGCTATATGTCTGTCTTTCATCTTATTCTTCAGTTTTGCTTTTCTTTCACTTAACTCTCTCCTGTTGCAGATGCTTTTCTCCATTCATCCAGGAACAGTGCTGAACTTCATGCTCATCAATTCTGTAGTCCCATAAAACAGAGAGTATCTGTCTCATTGTTTCCTTAACAAATAATCAGAGTAGGAAGTGCAGTTATGCTGGTTAGTTTTAACTGTCAGCTTCTCTTGACCTAGAGTTACCTAGGAAGATAGTCTCAATTGAAAAATTATCTATGTCAGCTAGGCTGGGATTTGTTAGTGGGGGAAGATTATCTTGCTTGTTAATTGATATGGGTGGATGTAGCCTACTGTGGGTAGCACCAGTCCCTAGGCTAGACCCTGAAATATATAAATGACAAAAGGTAGCAAAAGGGATGCCAGGACCCATGTTTTTTTCCCTGTCCTTGAATGTGGGTAAGATTTAAGTTCCTCATTTGACTTCTGCATAATAATGGACTGTAACTTGGATTGTAAGCCAAATAAACCCTTCTCCTAAATTACTTATTAGGGCATTTTACCACAGCAACAGAAATGAGCCTGGGAAATAGCTAACAGTTTTTAACATACCAACAAATTTAATTAAGCACACAGGGAAATGTGGTATATTTAATAACAAATAAAAAATGCAATGCTAAATATATAAAAAAGGAATTAGACAATGATAACCTCAACAATTTGATAGACTATCTGAAGACTTCTTTTATGGTCCTGGCTTTAGACTCTTTCCTGCACTAAGTTACTCAATTTGAAGGGGAACTCACTGTAATTATCTCTACTTAGGAAATTGAGATTTAACGATGTTGTATAAGTTATACAAGTTTATTCAGCCACAAGAAGAAAAACTAGGTATATAAATCAATCAGTGAAAGAACCTCTTTCATGAGTTCCTCCCTGGATAGGATAAGTACTATGGAGGGGTCAGTGCTTGCCTTCTTTGTACTCCATAAGGCAACACAACAATAAGCCCTGTATCATATCACACTTCTTATTGGTAGACAAGGAGGTGGACCTTGGAGAAGGTATGCATGTGTTTTCTGAAGTGAAGTTCTGAGATGTTACAATTAAGACATAAAACAAGACACCAGTGCTTTCTCTGTGGGAATCCAGCTGCCTTGCAAAAAGGAGAAACATTGAATTTCCAAAGGGAGGGGGAAGAAGCTCCAGGCCTTGGTCTCCAACTCCTCGTCACAAAGCCTTCAGTCCATCAGCAGAGTGAGCTGGTCTGAATTAACTGTGAAGGGTCTCTAACACACAATTTGAAGAGGCTCTTTCCCAGGTCCTACCCTGAAGTATCTGTAAAAAGCATTAATGATTGCCTCCTGCTTCCATGGTGACCAAGGGAGTAGGCTGGCCCTCCAGTGCTCACCATGGAGTGGTGAGTAGCTTGGGCTTTGTTTTCCTGAGCAGATACCCAACCATTTGCTGCTTTTGTCACTTGCCCCTGCCTCCCATAGATTGAATTTCCATAAAAAGAAGAATCCTTCCAGAGCTTGGCAGAAGCCCTCCCTGAAATTAGCCACTGAGGTAATCTGCTCCATAAATGAGGATTTTCCTTTGATGCCTTTAGGAGTTAACAAAGACAGAATTCTTTTGTCTTCCCACCTGTCTTTCCATTATTTCCCTCCTCTTACTTGGGTTTATTTTATTCATGGCTGAGGGAGCCATCACTGATGTAGTTTAGATTTCATGCAGAAAGGTTTTAGAATCCTTCCTTTCCCTCCTTTTAAAATCTTTGCTGGTTCTAGGAATCCTGAGGAGCAGATATTTCTCCCATAGTTGCCATTTACTTGAGTCCCAAAAATTTCCTATCTATAGGGTCCTCCTCTGACTTCCCCTTGGGCTCAGAGTGTCTAGTACTGGATGGAACATGGCAGTATATATCTGCAGTGAAGTGACCAGTAAGTGCTGTGTAGAAAAAAACACATCTGCTTTCTAATACTGTGTAGCCTCTGCTGTCTTGTTCTTATCCCCTGAGCCTCTAAGATTTGTCTAATTCCATTTGATCTGACCCTCTTTGAGCACAAAGGCTAGGACAGGCAAATGTCAAGGTGATGCACATATGAAGGGTGGGTTTTGTAGATTGCAAGTGTCAGACTGGCCATAGGAAATTTATGGTTTGTCATAGTCTTCTTTGAGCCAAGAAAAAGCTTCCAAAGGACCAAGTTTGTAAATATTGTGGTTTACAGCCTTGGTTCCATCCTGCCCTATTATGAATAAACCTCTGTTACATTGTTAGGCTGTGGTTTGAAATTGATGGAATTAAAGGTGGAGTCAGTGTGAGTGTGAGTGTGTGTGTATGTGTGTGTGTGTGTGTGTGATTAAGCTGTATGTAGCAGGATTGATGTCATTTAAAAAGAAAATTTCAGAGAGCCACCTGGTCCTTCTGTGTCTTTTGCCACATGGTAACTCAGTTATCCCTATCCTGTTTGATGGGTGCAGCAACAAGCTTCCATTTTGGAAAGAGAGAGCAGACCTCATTCGTTATGTTATATGGAAGCCTGGTCCTTCCATCTTTCCCTACACGAGAGGACCACTGGATAGTGCCATGCACCCAGAAAGGGTCTCAGCAGACACTAAACCTGTCAGCATCCTGCATGTTTACATTCTTGTCTACTCTCTCTAACTTATCTATTATTATGTGTATAGTTATAGAAGCACGAATAGACTAAGGCATGCAATATTCTTCCAGATACAACCCCCAAAGAGAATACTGTAAAAATATCACTTATCCTAACAGTAATAATGGTGACATCATTCTGAAATAAGGCAAAATTAAGCTTAAGGTGTGAATGTTTGAGATTAACTTCCTTTTCTCATTTAGAACCAATTTCTTGTGAAAACAGTCGGTGGAAAGATTGATGGCTAGAAACGTCTCATGGGAAGATTTATTCTGAAAGTTCAGGGTTGGGCAGATGCTGACAAAGTCACATTACTATTTCTGAGGAAAAATTCTGCTTGTTGCAAAGGAGTTTTTGACATGAATAAATCTATATTCCATAGGGGTAACAACATTGGTCTATACTGTAGATTTATTTTATATGGCCACCTTTACACAAAAACTTGCCAACTGATGGGTTTATCAGCTGCCATAAACAATGAACATGATTTTCTTTCATCCAGCATCAGGTAATTTTTGAGTGCTTTCTTCATGCTATGACTTGGAGTGTACACTGAATCTGTAACACTGACCAAGATCCAAAGGTCCTTGATCTTCTGTATTAGTGTGGGAATGAAGAATGGATATGTGAGGACATCTGATTTCTAAGGCTTGGACTTGTGGATGCCCCCTCAAATTGTGGAAAGGAATTTGCAGATGAGATTAAATTGAAAACTTAAATTAAATTAATTTGAAATACAGAGAAATTGTCCAAAAAAGGTCCTTTGAGTCATTAGCAGGAAATGTGACAATTGAAGTGATAGGTTGCTATAGTTTGAGGAAGAGGTTATAAGCTATAGAATATGCATGTCTTTTAGAGGTTGAAGCATGTGATGATTCTTCTATGAGCTCTATACAGTAGGCCCATTCTTTTAAAACTTAGATTTTAGATCTCTGAACTCCACACATGTGAAAGAATAACATCCTGTTGTTTAAAGCCACTAGGTTTGAGGCAATGGGTTACATCAGTAATTGGAAACTAATACAGGAGTCCATCTTCTGTACAAAAGAAAGAAAATTCAATGCAGATCCACAGAAATCTAGTTATATTGGAGATGGGAGCTGTCTCACTGTGCTGTCTATCCAATGCCCACAGGATTCTGACCATCTTTTATCCCTATTGACCAAATGCCAACATGGCTTTTAATCACCACGCCAATCAAAATTGACCCTGTACCTTTCTAAAGCATTTCCTCAGGCAGCATAATTGCTCTGACCGAGGGCTGCTGATTTGAGTGCCATAAAGTTGTAAGAAGACAATGAAATGGAATAACTGAAGTCCTGGACTTCCCACCACTGTGCAGGGATGCCCCTCCCCCAAATGGTCAGACCTGAGTTGAAGCTGAACGATTAAAATGAAACAAATCTGTAAAACTCTGTAGAACGGTATTTCAGGTATTAAAACTATGTCCTTGTATAGAAAGGCCCCGAGGCAGGGCTCAATTATGTTGGAAGAACAGACATTTGAAATGGCAGTTGATTGGACCAAGGACAATAATGTAGAGAGGAAGCCATGAAGGAGACAAGATTGTCTTGTCAGAACATAATAAGGAGTGTTGTGGTTCCATTTTCTACTTCTTCCCTCAGGGTGTCCAGGTACTGTTGGACACCAGGTGGGGAAGGATAGAGTGGAAAACCAGAACAGGTGGGTCAGCAGGATCCCAGTCCTGCAGTAAATTTGGGGGAGGGGATGCTCTTCTCTAAAAATTTCAGTGTTACAATTCTTCTATGTTATAGCTCTTTAAGATGACAATTAATGAGACAACTCTCTCAGATATTCTATGAAACACTTTTTCCTCTTTATTTGGGGTGAACAAGGACTGTATAAACCTCAAAAAGTAGGAAAGGGTTCTTCTTAGGATGAAGTTTCATTGGCTGAAGTTTAAGGTTCTGGGGATACCTCATTCCCATGGAGAGGCATTCCAGGAAGTTGAACCTCTAACTTTGCCAAGGAGCTGTGTGACATTTCTCAGGTAGAAGATTGGAGGTCGGGCTCCCCAGATAAGGCAGAGAAGAGGAAGCCTTGCTAAGAAAAGGGAGTTATCTATTTTATACCAAGCTCAGGAAAGCTGTCCAGACATGGTAGACTACAACCTTAGCGCTGAGGTGCAACAGAGTATAGCTTTCATTCCAAGACAAAACCTCAGAACAACTCCAGTCAAGAGCAGAGGAGGAAAGAAGCTTTGAGAAGTTTAAGAAAATGGAGTAGGTCTTTGGAAGGCTCAGAAGAGTTGGGGTGGGTGATCAAAGTGATCCTCATTGAATATTTCACTTTTATGCACAAATTTTAATATATGACCTAAAGAATCTAATTCAAAAGGAGGAATAGATGAAAGAGAGAGAGTGAAAAGAAAAAAGGAAAGTTTTGTTCTTTAGAATTAAAAACTATACTCATAGAGCTGCTGAAGGAACCTCTTAAGGTTGCTGATTGTTTACAACATACCTTTGCATCTCTCCCCTTAACTCAGTGTAGCTTACCCAACCCTTAGGAGTTAGGAAAGGGTTTTTGTCTTTTGTTTTTTAATTTTTCATAGCAGAAAGCCTCATGGCAGGGAGATATTTAAAGTCTACATCCATTAATTGGTAGATGTGAACATCTTAGCAGGTTTTCTGAACTTAGTGGGTTTTTTTGTTTGTTTGTTTGTTTGTTTGCACTATGCCAGGGCACCAGAACTACAGAAAGATAGGGAGTTGTAAACCTTCCCAGCCAAGGTCTTTCCCTTCCAGGTGGCCTCCTTGGTTTCTAGCAGCTGATATATTTGCATAGAGCTTTAAATTTTTGCCACATCATTTGCCAACTTATATAAGTTCGACATTAAAATAACTCTAGAAAGCTCAGTGCCCCTTTTATGAATGGGAAAGTTAAGGCCCAGACGTGAAGATTTTGACTCTGAACCCAGAGTTTGTCTTTCTGTCTCTGTCTATGTCTGTCTCTCTTGTCTCTGTCTCTCTGCCTCTCTATCTCTCTTTCTCTGTCTCTCTGCCTCTCTCTCTCTCTGTGTGTCTTTCTATCTCTATCTCTGTTCAGATGCTGGCTCTGGGGAGTGAACCCAGGGTAAAATGCACAATAGTTCCATGCTCCACAACTGAGTCACATCCTCTGCCTTCTTTTTTGCTTTTTATTGTGAAACACATCCTCACTAAATCTGTCTGACTGGCTTTGTTCTTACTGTGTAGTTCAGGCAGATGGTGAACTTCGATTTTCCTGCCTCAGCTACCTGAATATCTGTGCCAGTCATCCCGGCTGACTTCAGGGTTCTTTGTGACCTGGCTCACGGACGTATAAGGCATATATGGTTCACTCCATCTACACTTGTTTTGTACAAACTTGCCACAGTTTACATTCCAGGACTGAAGGCTGACACATGTGTTTTTAAGCAGGTAATTTGCTGGGTAATGACTCAAACCTTAAGTGCACCCAGGGAAGCTAATATTTTACTGCAATGTCATAACCTTGCTGTTTGTTCTAGATTAATTTGGGCCCCTGCCCTCTGATGGGGCAGTAGCATGCTGCCTTTGCTCTGTTCATTTGAAGTAACTTTGACTGTGCATTATATTGTTTAGTTAATAGAAAATCAAAATGAAACAACCCTTGGGACCTATTTTGGGCAAACTTTCTCATCTTTGGTCAAATCTAAAGATATTCCTAATGATGTAAGAAAAACCTGTGAATTATGCAAAGTGGACAGAATCTGCTCATTCTGATGCTGACCCTGATTGCCATAGTCATGTGATCCTAAAACATAATTACTGTCCTGTTCACTTTTCCTTCCAATTTGAATTCTGTTAAAGTTTCTTCTCTTTCAAAGCCAAGGACATCCCTGAGCATCTGTCCAACACTGCACAGCTTACTAAGCAATCCCACAGGAGGGAGCAGACTGAGGGCTTATTCTAATTTTCTGGATTACTGTACTGAGTCTCTAAGAAATGAAGTCAGTTCACCGACGCTGTTGTAATCCTGTCAATAACATGATACTATCCAATGGAGATCCTCTGGCTTTGGGGTTCAGGCTTGACAGAACTCTGAACTGTTAGAGCTCCTCAAGGTGTTCTTCGTTGGGTTGGGAACATCTTATCCTAAATACAAAGGAAGCCACTCCACATTTGACTTGGTACAGTTATCGTTCAGTATCATAACTCCCCGTGAAGATAACACAGGACAATCAAGTACAAGAGAGGAGGCGCCAGAAGCCAGACAGAAACAAATTGAAGAAGAGATAGGTGTAGCAAAGCCAGCGGTTGTAATGGCAACTGCTGGAGCAGTAACAATAGGCTAGCACAATGCTGAGCATGCATGTGCCCTTCACCCAATCTTTACAAGGACTCTATATGGTTAGAGCTCAGGATGTAGAATGGATGGACATCCCAGACTTAGCAAGGTTAAGTGACTTAGACCAAGTCAGACAGAAAGCTCCCTAGCTGAGGTTCAGCTCTGATCTAACTTGTTAAAACCTGTTTTAACTTGCTGCTGAGACAATATGGGATGCAGGTTCTGTGTCAGGCTCTCTCTATACCCTTCAGGGGTTTCTTAGAATGTGATCCCTCTTTACAGACTTTCAGTGGTCAACAGAGAAAGATGTCTTTGTCTATCAGTCTGAAGTTGCTTATTCAAACACTGCAGATGTCAAAGTCAGTACTAGGGGTGGGAATGTAACACAGTTGGAAGAATCCATGGCTAGCATGCATGAGGCCATATGTTAGAGCCCCAGCTCTGTATACACTGGCTGTGGTAGTGCACAGCTACAATACAGATATTTGGGAGGCAAGGAGTTCAAGGTCAACTGACTAGTGAGTCTGAGGACAGTCTGAACTTCATGAATCTGTATCAGAAGAAAAAGTCAACCCTTGTCTGTGGGATGCATGAAGACAGCAGCAAGGAGCTGTTGCAACTCAGTTATCAACCCTATCTCACAGGAGGCTTTAACTCCAAGTATTTGTCCTTCATTGAGGCTCTATGCAATTGGTCACCCAGTTAATAAATACATCATCTTGCATTGGTCACCCAGTTAATAAATACATCATCTTCTTGAACACAAGAGGAAATAGATATAACTGCAGACTGATTTATTATAGTCCAATTTAATAAAAATGTCAACAAATAAGTGCACATCATGCTGAGGAATACATATCAATGATGAGGGAGACTGACAGTGAAGTAGGCTGTAAGAAATTAACATTAAATAGCTTGGGATGACAGTGACTATAAAACAAAATTGTACCTTGGAGACATCTTGAAACAATTTAACAAATGTGTGCTTTATATGTGAGAGAAAGCAAATGACTTCAGGCAGCTTTGATAAAGGAGGGTGTCCACAGAGATGAGGAGAGTATTTGCTGACGTTCTATCCCATACAATTACAAGATGATACTTACTGCAAACCAACAATGATGGTCTGAGTATCATTTTCCTGAATTAAATGTGTATCACACACCAAATGGAGATCTTGCATAAATCAAAAATGAATAAATCCAAAATTTCCTCTTAATGAGATCTGCTTTATTGTCATCTGGCACAGGAAAAATGGATTTTCAACTTTGCCAGACCTAGCTTCATAGTCTAGAATCTTACCCATTAGTGTGTGTTACTAAGAGTCTCTCATCCTCAGTGTTAGAAAAGAAAAAGCATGTACTAAATGTGGTCATTCTTATCATAAGATCCAACAAAGAAAAAAAATAAGCAAATCTTAAATCCATTAGGACACTCATTTTCAATGAGTATTTACTCATTATCCACCATATATCCAGTAGAGTTCAGGGCTCTTGCAATATAATAAATGTTCTTATCTTCCAGGAAGATGACATTATGGCATAGAGAGACAGAGCTAAATGTGACAAACAGATGCACCATCTAGAGCACTATGTTGAAAAAAAACACAGAGAAGGGCATGCATAGTTTTACAGAGGATGATCGAGGTAGGCTTCATGAGTAAATAGGCATATTGGTATATTTTCCAGATTTAGCAAATAAAAGTAACGTGTTTCCAGTGAACTTTTCATTTTTGTATAACAAAGGATTTTTAGCATAAGGATACGCCAAATTAAATGCCTTCAATTGCATGGTTCATGTCATTATCTGATTGAAATGTAGCTGAGTGTCCTCTATTTTGTCTCTATATCCAACAATTTATACATTTCTAAAACCTCTGTATAAAGAGTCATTCTGGTGTCATGAAGATATGGACACAGAGGCACTGGAGGCTAGCTCAAACTAGGCCAAGGATGCACTTCTGTTTTTTCTTTGAGTGATGTGGGGAAAACATTACATTTTTTTTAAAACAGAGCTGACATAATTTGACATATTGTGGATGCTTGCTGAGAGTTGACTATAAGAGGAATCAAGCAGAGAAGCTAGTTAGAAAGATTCATAGTCATTCAGGCAAGAAGTGATGATGGTCAGACCAAGTTTGTAGTTGCAACACTAGAAGAAGTCCGAGTCTATATATCTTAGAGACAAATGTTCAAGCCTTCAGAGAATGTGGGTCCAAAAGGATTGCACTGTTTGTGACTTGGGTGATCAGAAGAACTGAGTTGTCTTAGTGGAGAAAATGTGAGTGGAGCTGAACTTGGAGAACTGAGGAATGAAGTATCAATTATTTCATTTGGGACAGTCTGGCTTGATATTTCTAGAAGTTATCTTAGCAGATATGCCTAAGAGACCTTGGGAATGCAAGTCTGGAGTTCAAAAGAGGCATCTGAGGAGAACATATACATTTGAGAATATTTGACATCTACATGCCCAGAAATTGGATGATGTCAAGGGAAGTGACTGAGAAAGAGAGGACAGAGATCAAGCCTTGGTTTCATGCAATGTCATTTGCTAGTGAGATGAGCAGTTTCCATCACACAAGCCTTGATGGCATCCTGAAGGCCCAATGGATACCATCAATAGTCAGTGAATGATCAGCCATGCAAAATGCTAGCTGTATGCTATGAAGCATTGATTTATATGCTGGATTTATATGGACAATATTCAAGTAGGAAGGATTCCATGGCAAAAATGAAACTGACATCCTATCTTCTTATTAAATTATAACATGCTTCTCCATGTAATCCCAGTTCCATTCTGTACTACTATGTGAGCAACTTGACTATTTCAACAAACTCTGACATGTCATGTGGCAGCACACACTAAGAGAAAATAACAGAGTCATTTGTCATTGTTAGCATAGGAGCACAGTGATATGGTTTCCCATTTTTTTCTTATGAAAAAGATTGCAGGTAAGTCTATCTAGTAGCACATGAACTGGGTGCTCCTTATTGTGTATCTAATGGCCCAGGAAGATTCTTTGATTAGTGGGAATCTATGGCCTGAGGTAAAACTGATGTTCCATCACCTAAACATTCAATTTCCAAAACAGCAACAAAATCCTGAGGAGATACCTCCGTTTAGAAATCTTGCCAGACATCAGGCAGAGCTCCAGAGTCTTGTGGAAAAAGGGGGATAGAATGGAGCAAGCCAGAGGGGTTAAGATACCACAAGAAGACCTACTGAGTCAACTAACTTGGGTCCATGAGAGCTCATAGAGACTGAAACACCAACCAAAGAACATGGAGGGGCTGGACATAAGGCCCCTACACATTTGAAGCAGGTGTGCAGCTTGGTCTTCATGTGGGTTCCCTAACAAATGGAACGGGAGCTGTCTCTGACTCTGTTTCCTGCCATTGAATCCTCTTCTCCTAACTGGACTGCCTGGTTGAGCCTCAGTGGGAGAGAATATGCTTAGTTCTGCTGGGACTGGATGTCTCAGGGTGCAGTGGTACCTAGGGGAGGCTTCTCTGAGAAGGGGAGGGAGTGATGCGGGAATGAATTTGTAACAGTGGGATTGGGAAGAGAGGAGGGAGGGGGGCTATGATCAGGATGTAAATTAAATAAATAAATTAATAATAAAAAGGAAATCTCATAGCTATTGGACATTTTGAGCCTCTTCAGTGAGCATTTCAAATATATATGATATAATAAACATAACTACATATGATTTTAAATATATTTAAAAGTTTCATAATAATTTTAAATTTCTTTTAAAAGTTGAAATATAGTGGAAGACATGTCTATAGATGCATCACCCAGTTCTTCATAATGTTAACATCTTACATAGCCATGATAGGTTTGTTTACATGAAGAAGGCAATATTCCTGTAACTAGAACTCAGAATTTGTTTTTAAATCTCCCCAGAATTGTCCACTCTGATTCTTCTCCTACTCCAGGATGCCACATCTAGGAATGCAAGATACTGCACATGTCACCTAGGAGCCCAGGATGCTACACATGTCTTGGGTCATGTCTCTCTAACCTCTTACCCTCTAGGACAGTTGTTCAGGCTTTTCTTTCCATTGGCAATTTTGAGCAATGCTAATCAGCTTTATGTTGTGTGAAACATTCCTTATAATATACATTTCTTGTGGTGTATCCATGATCAAGGTTACCTATCTGTCTATCTATCTATCTATCTATCTATCTATCTATCTATCTATCTATCTATCTATCTATCTACTTAACTATAGAACAATTCAATGTGCTAATGAGATTTTCATCCCTGTGACCAAATCAAATGTTTGCAGAAACAACTTGAAGGGGTATACCTCTTTCCTCCTCTTATTTTCAGAGGGTTTAAGCCCATCTTTGTAAGTCAGCTCTCAGCCAGGCAGCTCAGCTCTTGACAAGCAGGAAGTAGAACTAATCAGTAATAGACAAGATTCACTTCCTCCAGCTACATCCTACCCCATGCAGCTCTGCCACCTCCCCAAAGCCAGTTGAACTTTTGAGTCTATCTTGAGTGAGCATTAAACTGGAGCTTCCATGATCTAATGGTTTGATAAAAGCTCTCACATATGTGTCAAGGCACATGTGCTTTTCCAGGTGATTTTCAGTCAAATCAAGCTAGCAATCAATGTTATCCATCACATCCAGGGAGGATGTGCCATCCTGAATCATCAGAAGATGTATATTATTACCATGACTCCCTGATGGAGCTGCAATGCTAACTTTGTTCATTTGGCTTAAGTATAATCAGATTTCTCGTTGGTGAAGTTACTCTCTTTTCTTGCTTCTACATATGTTGGAGGCAAGCCATCTCTAAGCACACACTCAAAAGTAGCAAAAATTTGAGTTCTACCTCATTAAGATTAATAATAATATCAACTTACATTATTTATATTTTTTATAAGGAGGTTTTGCTCATTCAGTCATTCATTCATACACTTAGCCAATCAGTTATGTATTTTACTAGTATCAAATGTAGGCACATGTCTATTTGTTTTATAGTTTTGGAAGTAATTGGGACTACTATTGATTTTTGGCTCAGAAGACTTCAGCCTTGGCAACTAGGAGCTCTGTCAAGTGAGATTCTGTGTCTTTTTGACATACTTCTAACTGTTACTTGGTGCATTTAATTTCAGGTACTGAAGGAACAAGCTAGTTACCCAATGGAAGCATACTTCTTTTCAATTAAAAAGTATAGGATAAAATATCTGGGCATAGACTTCCAAAGATGTATTGGATCAAAATGATATTTCCTTGAAGGGCTTGTGAATAATTTGCACCAATTGTGTATTACCCAAGGGAAGCCAGCAGAGGTCACCAAGTGACTGGATTGGGGGGTTATCAATATTAGCAAGATGGGGGCAAGGACAGCTTGGTGGTCTTCAGGTTATGTCAGGTGATGAGCCAGACTATCTCATGCACAGAATCTAGTCTGTGTAGTATGGTTTGAGAGACAATATGTCCTTCTTCTTCTCTTCCCATTTCAAGTTTTCTACTTCCTATATCTAAGATGCCTCAAATTTATGATTTTCAATTTTAGACTCTCTTTCCATTAAAATGGTTGCCAAATAAAGCAAAATACCTTACTTGGTCTAAAACTACCTTTCTTCTAACTTAAAATATCAAAAATACCCCTTGCCATTATCAGATTTCATCATTGTGCTGTAGTAGATTCAATGTGATTTGGAGATGTATTTATCCATTTACCAAACTCAACACATGCCTGGTAAAGTTGGACCTCAACATCCTTTTGAAGTTTAGGATCTGTCCTCTGGCTCATTGGAAATAAAGCATTTCCTTATTATCTGTAGTATGTTTTTAAGGGTGATAATGTCAAGTTCATAATGATGTCCCTTTCTGTAGTTACCTACAAGGAGGTAGGGATTTCAGGCAGGAGCCTTCTGCAGCAAGGTGTTCCAAGGGTGGATAAAACCCAAAGGGGCATGTGGCAAATGATGTTCCTTCCTGCCAAAGTCTCCAAATATAACCAAATAGAACCCCCAAGGGATCTCGGGGAGCAATGAGGAGTCAGTGCTGGAGGAAGATTGACTTTTTAAAGTCTTGTCATTAGTGTGCAGCACTGAGTTTAGTGACCTGTCAAATACTGATGTTTCCAGCATTGACACTGAGGTTTGCTGAGTCAGTGACACAGCCTTATGTGGAGTGCCTAGAAACTGATAGCAGGAAGTTCTGAGAGGGAGGCTCCTGCTTAGAATGGACTGCTGCTGTTTCTTGTACTCATGGCAGTTGTAACAATACTTTGTGATTGTTGATGTGTATATCTGCACATACACACACATGTACACACATACATATATACTTATACATGTACACATGTACACACACACACATATATGCACATACACATAGAGAGACAGTGAGAGAGACAGACAGACAGAAACAATGACATACTACTAACTTCTGGCAGGCATTCTTATCCCTGTTTTACAGATGGAACTGTCAAGGGATAAGAACTTAATTATTTTTTTCCAAGATGAGTTATTAGGTGGAGAGACACTGTAAAGGCCTTGTTCTAGATTGCTTGTGTCTTCTCTGTGTTCTATGCTGTTGACTTGATTATGTCTCTCTTCTGCCTTCTTCAAGACAGTCCTGCAGAATTACCACCCAACCTAACCCCCAGATTCCACATCTTGGGATTCCTGTATGTAAAGGTAGTCCCCTGCTAATCTTGTTTCACAAGAGGCCACGATCATGAGATCCCTCCACAATACACCTTCATGATCTCTGCAGCCCTTCCTTCTCTACTCTTCTCTTCTGCTACTTACCCCTGACTGCCGTGCAAATGTTACATTGAGCTGAGGTGGCAATGTGTTTTTTCACAAGGGAAGATGTTCATATTTTAAACTCATGGAACTCAAAGTCAATGTTATCAATGAAAAAGAAATGTAGTTCAGAATTATACTTGGGCTTGGTGTGACAGAGTGCTCAGTCAATGCAGTACCTGGCATTTGTCAAGTGCTTCTTTGGTGCTAGCAATGGGCTAAGTGTTTCCTGTAGATAATTCTATTTAGCTCTTAAGAGAGACCTGAGAGGTTAGCACTGTTTGATGGTGGTGGGAGAGTTTGGCAACAGTGAGTCTCTAAGGCTCTTCACACATGAACTTGACCTTGACCTACAGTCCCTTTGAATGACTACATTCAGGAAACCAGAGGAGCTTAAGTAGAAGACAGTTTTACTTCTTATATATCATGGGTCAAACTGATTATGATCACATAGAATGATCAGATCTGATAGCAATAGCAACTTGATAGCCAAGGCCTTAATGCAGCAGTTCTCAGCTGGGGAGTTGTGGCTCCTTGGTAAGGTCAAATGAACCTTTCACAGGGGTCCCTTAAGACTTTTAGAAAACACAGATATATTTACCTTATGATTCATAGCAGTAGCAACATGACAGTTATGAAGCAGCAACTATAATCGTTTTACAGGTGGGGGGGTCACGACAACATGAGAGTCATAGTATGTGGAATGTTGAGAACCTCTGCTCTAAATGCTCTCTTCTAAGTAACCAGTATTAACGAGTTGAAGCCATTCTGTGAGTTATCCTCTGGCCTATTTTTATCCTTATTAATGGCATAATTAACTAACTATATGTCTAGACACACCTGAACTTCTACTTCTTTGAATATTTGTGTTGGACTCTTTATCCAAACTTTGTTATTAAACCCATAGACACTAGATGGACCTGAAGCCTGAAAGATATGAACTTGAAATGTACTTCTCCCTGTCCTGACCCTGTGACTTTGAGTAACTTAACTCAGTTTTAATATCAATAAAATGGTATCAGCTATGGGTACCACAGCAGAGATTGTGATAATTCAAGAATATGTTGTCTGGCATGTAATAGGCATTCAATTAATTCTGTTCTTTGCTTTTCCATTCTATCCCTCCTCAATGATTTCAAACTAAACACTAATGTCATGTGGACATGTGTTTTCCTGTGGACATGACAACATGTTAAGTAAGTCATAGACATGGTAATGGGTAAAAGGACTTCACTGATTATTAACACCTGCTCCACTGTCCACCTTACCCATGTTCTGGTACTTTTGACTATAGGAGAAGACTCACTTTTACATACCCACACTGGACTGGGCAGTGGGTATGGACAGCCTGGGTGCTTAAAGGAGAAGCTGTCTCTCAGTAGCAGTCTGATCTGCCACAACAATTCATTTGACCTGGAGAGGTCAGGGCTTCTCTGACCCTCTGCTTCACTTGAGTTGGCTATTTCAGGCTCACTCAGGTAAGACATGCTCTGAGCAGCTTGCACAGTGAATGAAGATGGATGTCAAAATATTAATTTAAAGCAATTCCTGCTGATGTAAGCCAAATGGAAGTTAGCTTATTTCCTTGCCTAGATGTGGAAGATTATGTTCCTTCTGCAATAGGAGAAGTTTGGGAAGTAAATGAAGACCGTGGATAGCAGATAATTTTCTTAGTGATCTACCAGCTGACTTTAATGAGATCAAAGAACCAGAGAAAGAGGCAAGCTTTGAGGCTGGATCATGGGTTACTTGGTATTGCCTATCATGAATATTGAGATATGAAGCAAATTATGTTATCTCTCTGCTTCTTAGTGTTCATATCTGCAAAAGAGGGAAAACAAACAAACAAACAACAGACTACAGGCATGTACCTGTGGCTCCACATTAATCTCTTAACAGTTTCAAGCCCCCGTGGATTCTCTCTATTTCACTTCCCCTTATGGTGCTCCTTCATTCAAGGTGCTCAGTTCTATAAACTTATTGGCTGTTAGTCTCTTGTCAGAATTTAGCCTTAGATGAAACTTGACGTCCTGCTTTGGGTTACTCCAAGAAAATCCAAGTCATCTTCATACAATCCATGGTTGTGCAGTCAGGTGGAACCTTCTAGGTGTGCTGCATAGACCCCATTCATTTCTCTTAACTATTTCAGTCTTTCTCCTGGCCAAGGCAACTCCAGCGGCTTTGATTTGCCCTTTCCAACTATAATAGCCCTCACTCCACAAATTAGGGAGACCATGTGATTCTGTCAACTTCTATCTACTTCAATTGTACATTCTAAGCCTAGGGAAATAACCATGAGATGAGTTTGGGGACCCACTGGATCAGATGAGAGTCAAACTTTGCTTGAAACTCCATTGATCACCTAGCTTCCATAAACCTCTGATTTGACTGGAACATCACAATACACTCTGGTTTCCCAGAATCAAGGTCATTTGAGAGCTAGTATCTAGTTGCCCTGAAAGGTCTGATTACTTCTTTTCCCCAAATGTACAGCTACCCTTGAGAGCCATAGGTCCCTTTGAGGAGATATGGAAGAAAGATTAATAGTAAAAGTTTTAGGTATTGTGGCAAACTCCCTCTCCATGGGGGACTGGCTTCCCCTTCCATTCAAGAGGCCTAGGCATTTAAAAATGGCTCAAGTCTGAAAATTGGTTGAGTGGCCATAATATTCTTTGCTATGATTCATGGAAATTTTTCATTAATTTGTTTTGAAATTATTTTATTTGCTTGGTTTGAATGAGTAGGTTTCCTATGTATTTCACCTCTGGAAATACCATAGTTAATTACACAGTGCTGAAAGGCTACTGGGCTAGTAAGATGAGCATTGCCTATGACGTCCATTACGTAAATATGTCCACCTCACTTTTCACAGTATGGTACTGACACTTGGTCTTTGCTACTCTGGGAGCCATTTTCAACCATTTCATTTAGACTATACAGTTGAGTAGCCCTGACTCCTACTCTAGTTTTTTTGTAAAAAATCCTAAACATGTTTTGACAATATTTACTTCCTCCAGTTCTTCTCAAATCAATGCCTTCCCTATATACCCAATTTTGTCTCCTTTAAACAAAAATTTCCAACCCATTCAAGAACAATTTGAACTGCCCAAATATTCTTGGAAGTGTGGTTTTCTACTGAAGCACTGACTGACCAGGGGCTACAATCTTAGAGTCCATTCCTCTTCCAGAACCTAACAATTACCAATAGCTCCATGGCTAGGGATATTCATACTCAACTTCCATCTCTATGCTGAGATGTGGACCAGCCTGGGAATATATAGGTATTGTGCATGCTATCACACCATTATGAGTTTATATATATATAGCTGTCCTGCTGAGTCTAAATGGACATTTCCTTGTATTCATCCACCACTTTTGGCTCTTATATTTTTTCTGTTTCCTCTTTTACAATGATTCCTGAGCCATGGGAAGGAGTAGTACAGTGTATCTTGTTTCATATAACATTAGTGTGGAAAGCACTTGCTCCCAGGAATTCAACATCAGCTGGAGCAAAACAGCAAGACTCCATCGCAGAATCAGTAAGACATATGGTCTATTTTTATGTAATTCGTGTCTTTGGCACTTTAACTTTTTAGACTTTAGAGAAGTTTATTTTCTCACATGATCTAAATGTACTTCTTTGATCCTGTTTCTGTGATTGAGTGCAGATTGCAAGGGAAAACAGAACAGATATTTTCTACCCAGGTGGAGGGTACAATGAGGTGTGAGATACAGGCATGGGCTGTGATTCCAGGAAGCAAGGCAAGTACAGCAGAGATACATGTGGCAGAAGATGGTGCCTGGTGCTAGAAAAGGACACTACGGGGAAGCCACTGGAGTACAGGCTTAGGAAACTGGAAGATCACAGGGCAGCAAGCCTAGGAAGGAAGAAGCGTTGTGTCTGGATGGTACCTTCAGAAAGTAGGGCATGTGTTGATAGGAGGGCAGTGGGAGAGTGGAACATGAAGAGGTAGGCAGGGTCAGGAGTCTTCCAGGAGCCACCAACTTCCAGTAACTCCTCAGCAAGGAGTGAGACATCTTGAACCCTTTTTTTTTTATAGATACTGAAATGTTGACTGATGCTGTCATAGATGCTGGAATTTTGACTGATGCTGTCACAGATGCTGGAATGTCGACTGTTACCTTGTGCAGTCATGTTGCTGAGAGTTCATGTGTATGACATCCCTGTTATGGTCAGAAGACATTATTAACTTTTAAAGTGGAATATTTGGAAGTCATTTTTTATTTTTAGTACTATACTGTCCCACCAGAAGGTACTGATACTTCAGATTATTCTACATCTCTGCCAGTGGCTTGATACAGTCTGCTTTTTAATTCCACACATTTCAAGGGGTCTGTTGCATGGCCTGACTACATTTTATTCTATGGCTCCCAAAAAAGTAACGGCATGGACTTAAGCATCCCAGCTTGTTTGCAGAGTTTGCTCTATTCTTCTTTCATAATAAAATTCTTCAACCACCATAGCACACATTATTAGAATTCTTTTTATAATAAGTAAGGCAATAGCTTTTTACATGTAAGTGAAGTAGATGTGCTATAACCACACTGTACACACTCATCAAGGGTGACATTTGTTATATTATAAACTGGTCTATTCTTTATAAATCTGTCTCTTCTTTATTAAGCAATGACCTGGAGAACATCTGTGTATTATTTATCTTTATATCTCCCGTGTCCATTACAGTGATAGTCTCAAAGTAGAAGCTTGATATTTTATGAATTGAATCTGTCATTTTCTAATGTGGAGGTATTCTGTGGTAGATATTAACAAAAGTACATAAGAGACTTAATGAATGACTTGAGTTTGCTTCTGCACTATGCTACCAAGTGGTTGATGTCTTCCTGTTTCACAAATAGGCTACACTGGCTGGCTACAACTAGGAGTTTTATAATGCTACTATTCTGTGATCAAAGAGTTAGTTGTTCTCAGACCTCATCAACCTAAGACAAAAACCTATGATGATAAGTCTCTTAATGCTCACATTGTACGGATTTTCAATTACACTAAAATGAGCAGAGGGTATAGTCCAGAGATATTTTTTTTTAATCTCCAAGATGCTCACTCTAGAAACATTTTGCTTTATGTGAGAAAGGCATTTTCACCAAGGGAGGCAGGACCCAACACTCATCTAAGTATCTTGTTTCTCCCTAGGGTTTGAGGATAAATTTAATTTGTGCTCATGGCATTATTTCTCTTGAGAAAATAACAGTCCCCTGAGCCTGCTCAAGCCTGTGTAGTAAGAGTCTGAGGAATATACTCTGAGTTGAGATTCATCAGGGAAACTGGGTCAGGAAGCACATGGGTGTCACCTGAAGGCATCACTCTGTCCACTGATAACTGTTCCTGCCTAGGAGCCAGGTTTCTTTGTCATAGAGGTTATTCACAAGGGTTAATATTTACCTGACCACAGGTAACTAATCTTTTATCTGGCTTTTCCTAACTTCAACTTTCAAAGGGTGATCTGTCTTCTTTCACCAGAAAGTCTCCATGGTCTCCTTTATGGACACTTGGGTGTATATGAATCTGTGGGAAGGGTTCCTACCACCCAACTCAATCTAACCCACTGCTTAAGATATAGGGTGATAAGAAATGCCATGGATGCTATATTAAATGCAGTGGTTGTTTCCTTTTTATTCATAAGAAACATTAGAAATCTCTTTCCTGGAACTTGGAGAAATGGCTCAGCAGTTTAGAGTGTTTAATGTTCTTCCAGAAGCCTCAAGCACAGTTCACAGTATACACTTTGGGCAGCTTATAACCACCTGTGATTTCAACTCCTGGGTTTCTGACTCACTCTTCTGGCCTTCATGAGCACCTGCATAGGCATGCTTCGGTGCACTTGTGGACACACATACACACACACACACACACACACACACCCTTAGACTGTTCTATGCCCAGATGTCTATTGCACCCTTTCTCTCTACAGAGAGACCTAGTGGTACTTAAGTTGTAACATGGAGGAATACTCATTTTGCCACAGATATATAGGTATTTTATTTACTGAGGGCCTGTGGGAATTGAGTTGTCTATCCCCTTACCTGAAAGAGCTTACATTCCAATTGATACACAGGCAAACATATAGGTAGGTAGGAAGATAGATAAATGATTGATAGATAAATAGAGGTGGATAGGATAGATAAAAAGAAAGAAAACATTTAGATAGCTGCAGAGTGCACAAAAATGCAACCAGAAGAGAGCTGGGTCTATCTTGGGAAAGGAGGAAAGTGGGGTGCATTGGAAGGAGCCCTCTCTATAAGGAGTATGGCTGTGAACTGGTACCCAAGGCAGACCCCAGCACAGAGTTTTTCCTACAGAGCAAACAGTATCAATGTGTTCTATTAATAATTAATCTCAATTGGGGGTTTCTACCCTGCCTTGGGTCATTTTCCCAGATAAAAGACACACAACCTTTATATTTATAATAAGCCTTTAAAACACTAGAGCTGGGCAGATATCTACCCTCTATGTTATTAGTATCTACTTAGCTATTAATAACCCTGAGATATGACTTGTCATATTCTGCCTGGCCCACTCTTTGACTGGGTATCCCTTCTGAGCAATTCTCACAATTGTTTACTACATGGTGTCTTCTCTCCCCACATTCTCTCTCTCTCTACTCATGGTCTTGACTCAGACCACAAGCCCCGGAACTGAAATTCTGCCTACTTCTCTTTTGTCTAGTTACAGGCTGTGGGCAGCTTTATTGATCAATCAGGGATAACTTAGTAGCCTATCAGGGTTACTTAGTGGACATGTGGTTACATGTCATCACTTGGTGTAGTTGAAGATTTCCTCATTTCTGAGACAACCAGGGCCAATATTTAGCAATACAGTACATAGCAACAGACCAAACCTCAATAGCTTTTCTCTGGGGAGAGGAAAGATCCTTAGCTCCAGAAATGGAAAAATGCTACCTACAGTTCCAGGTATAGGATGAATGAAAGAAAGACAGGATACTCAGATGGAAGCTCAGAGTTTGTTGGGGAATTTGGAAGATGATAGGGGTGGAGAAGAAAAGACAGCGAGAATGGAAATGAAGGAGAGGGGAAAGGAAGAGGGGGAGGTTTGTAAAGAAGGTGAGGAGAGTTATTATTCAGCATGGTTCTCTAGAGAAACAATAGAAATGGAGACACACACACACACGGGTTTATTCAATTGGTTTCACAATAGTGCCTGGACAGTTTTATATTGACTATCTGTACATTGATGAGAAGATGAGAATCTGGTAGCTCAACCCATAAAACTAGATGCCTCAACAGCCCCATTCAGGCACTGAAGGCCTAGAAGTTTCCTAGAAAATTTCTGGTGTTCAGTTCACATCCAAAGTTGAGTAAGCTGAAGTCTGATGACTATGGAGGATGGCAGCAGCCATTAGCACACTTGGAAGAAGCGAAGGAAGAAACTGCATTTTCCTAGCTTCTACATATTCAGGCACTCATTGGAAGACACTGCCCGCACTGACTGAGGGTCTTCTTCTCTCAGTGTTAATTTCCCTGGAAATACTCACCCAGACAGGCCACAGATGTGTCACCTATGCAACTCCATTCCCTTTTAGGTTGACAATTGAGAGTAGCCATACTCTAAGACAAGATCAGAAGGTTGAAATGTCCTCTCTTCATCTCTGGAATATTCTTAGAATATTCTTAGAATATTCCAGAAATGTAAGTGTTGTCGGCAATTTTAGAGTCAGTGAATGATTTTCAAAATAAATGAATGAGCTCAGAGCAGATAGCAGGCTGGGCCAAAGATTGCTCTCAGCTCTGGGGAGGGAGCCTTTTAAGAAGGTGAGAAATGAGCCTCACAGGAAGAAGGCACACCCCATCTTACAGATCAAGTCCCCTGTGCAGTCTCTGGAGTAACCCTCATAAGAACAGAGCCTGTCTGGGAGAGTGAGGAATTTCAGTTCCTTCTCTTCTTTTGCCCTTAATCTTCCTGGGTTATCTGATGAGATTCCTAGGGATAGAGGTTAAGGGAAATGTCCTCCATCAGAGAAGGGAACTTGTGAGACAGCTTCTCTGTGTGCCAGGAGAGTCAAAGATGACTGAGAGATAAGCTGAGGAGGGGCAGGAGGAGGTTCAGAGTTTAGAGTGAACTTGGTCAGTTCTGAGACCTCTTCTGTAACAATGCATGTCAGACTGCCACATGTTGGGACATCCCTTCCTGAGTCTCAGATGGGATTCTAGAGGAGGAGAAGGTATTCTTTCTAGGGACTGTTACCTAAGTAAGGTACGCAGGGAGGAAGCAAAGAGAGGTGCTCAAGTTGGACTTTTTTGGTTTTTTTTTTT
>NW_022196911.1:43140307-43152351 GCF_008632895.1 Mastomys coucha | reverse complement strand
GAACTCCTTATAGTGGGAGTTAGTGAAATCCAAGGAGTTGAGTGCTGCTGACCCATGCACCAACACTGCTTATTTATAGAGATGGAGTACAGGCCTGAGAATGTTGCTGGGAGATCAAAATAAATGTGGGAAGGGTTGGCTTATTGACTGCCTGACCTTAAACTCTGTAGAATTTAATCTTGTTCAAAGACTCATATTAAATATAGAAGGTCTCTTACAGTTTTAGAATCATCTGATATTCTGAACAATGTCCTTGCAGCAATCATGGCATTTAGCACCATAGCTGGGCTAAAAGAAATGTTCAGTTCTTAATTTTTTTCTCTTGTCTCTGAAACATTTCAGCAACTACCTTTAATCTTTTGAAAAGTCAGGTCTTTTCAATAAGGAAGAAAAAATTACTTTCTCTGTTGGGGCAGTGAAGTAAATCCTATGCCATTATAACCATTACATAATAACTTCACTGAAGGCGAACCTGTCTTTACTTTGAGGTGTGCCTCTTCATGGTTAGAACTCTCCTTCTTCCCTTTGCTCCAGCTCTCAGGTGAGAACAGTTCTGAGGAGACTGTCCTTCTTGGTGGTGAATTGGCAGGATGTTTGCAAAGACAGGGAGCATGGTGCTTACTCCAATCAGGGGCGATGTGATATCTTTCCTTTAAAGCTGCATATGATAGAATGATTTTTGCAAAGATCATTGAAATGTCCCACGTACATCACCAGATGCGCTGAGATCTCACAGAACCTTCTGTTACAGATCATTGCAAATGGTAGGAACTTGATAAAAGAGGATAGGCTTCCTGAAAGGGGTGAATGGTTAAGGTGGCAGTGACAGACCCAGCTATTCTCAGGCACCAGCAAGTAAGGTAAAAGTAATCAAGACTCACCTAGTCCTCCTTCTCCCTCACCTTCTTCCATACTCTTTTCATATACACATAGATAGGAAATGTTTGATTTTCTTTTCCATTTTCTCTAATATAAAAGCAGCAGCCATCTCATACATAGAAGCTGAGAAACTGATACTGACTGACCTCAGTAATGAGAAACAAGAGAGGTGTGGGGACCTTGGCCAACTGGCAATTGTCCATTCCATCGAAAGCAAAATCTCTACTTAAGTCCTGCTGATGGTGGGCTTAAAATGATAGGAACCCAATATTGCCGTTGTTGCATTTCATTAAAGAGAAGTTAGAAATATCAACTCCCTCCTTCCATCTTTGATCAAACAAACACAATTGTATTCATGCACAGGGATGCATATGTGGGTAGGTGCATGTGTGTGCACTCATGTGTGTATAGATGTTAGTTTGTATAAGTGGGAATATGTACATGTAGATGTAAGGGGACAGCTTTCACTATTATTCTTAGGGGCTATCCACTTTGTTTCCTTTGGTGTAGAGTTTGCCAAGTAGGCTGGCCTGAAGATCATCACACCTCAGTGATACCCCTGGCTGTGCCTTCTCAGCACTGGGATTAGAAGCACACATAAACATTACCCAGCTTTGTTATGTGGTTTCTGGGGCTTGAGTTCAGGTTATTGTGCTTGTAAGGAAAGCCCATTCCCCAATAAGCCATCTTTCAAGCCTGCAATTCTTTTTTAAGAAGTATGAAACATCAAATCTTTTTAGATTGAATATTAGTTAAAATATTTGAAAATGCCCCTTAGGTAATGCTGTGTTGTCAAATTGGAAGTACTTGTGAGCCCAGAGTAGCCTGGAAGCCTCCAAGTCTCACTTTCTGTTCAAGGGGAATCACAATGTTCCTGAATCATTCACAGCCTCCTGCCTCTCTATCTCCAACCACAATGTTTAGCCCAGTTTAAAGAAAGTTAATTAGGTTTATGATCTCAAAGACAAGTTCTTGCTGAATATTAGAGTTTCTAAGAAAGGTCAAACTTGGTGTTGGATCAAATGCTGTCTCTATCACTCAATCTCGAAGAAACCTGGCTTTATTCACAGCCGGGGCTCCAGCTTAGCTTTGAAAAATACTTCTAGCTCAGAAAAGAGATATTTTATGTGACACAGTAGCAAAACTCAGATATTTTCCTGTTTAGATTTATGGCTATTTCTAGCTCTCAGAAGGACTGCTGCAGACTCCATCAGTACGATGGCGAATTGTCTCTGACAGCAATGAATTCACTGGACATACTCTTAAACCTTCCCAATTATGGGCTCTTCCCTAAGCCTCAGAGTCCATTAATCATGTAACTGAGAAAAGACTTATTATGACCTTGCTTTGTATCAATCTTGGATATCTCTTACAGGTGGGAAAGCTGCCTGCAGCTGGAGCAGTGTTTTTTTGGAATTGAGGCAAATCGGACAAGAGAGGAGAGTGAAATGAATGTGTAGGGAGGGAATTAGGACTTTCTGGAGCTCGAGCAGCCTGCCCTCACATCCAACTTAACTTAGGAGATCTCCATTGTGGTAGGATTGAGGTGAGAGACAAGGATGGAGACTTAGCTTGTCATTTTAACCTCAGTGTGGAGGAGGTGATTAGAGACAGGAACCTGCTTTTATCCGTCTGGTTTGTCTTCACATGTTTCCAGTGTGAGCACCTCATTGAAAATGTGCAAGTTGCACATTTATTTGCCTAAAATCATGAAATGGTTGCAGGGGAAAATACATCATCTGATGATGCTTATGTGAAGGTACCTGGAATTATTGTCAAATTTAGAGACAGTATTTTCACACCTTGTGTGTTAATGTCAGAGAATTTTTTTTCAAGGGTAGATATGAACTTTGTGTAGTTTTGTATTCCTATCACCTAACAGTGAATATCTTATCTCCTTGTTTGAAGTGACTACAATATTCTGGTCACCATCTACTACCACCACTACCACCACCCATAGGAAGTAAAGGCTTAGTCAGATTTCTTGATTCTTGTCTCTGGACTTCTGTCATTCATTCTGTAGAAGGAGCCACTCAGTTTTCTTGGGTTGATATATCAGAAGACTAAAAATAATAGAAAACTTGGGGTGACAGCTCAGTCAGTGAAGTGCTTCCTCTGTATGAAAGGAGACCTGTAAATGATCCTTGGAACCCGTATAAAAGGCACTGGTCTGGGTAGCACAAGCGTGTAATTCCAGGGCTGGGATGATGGAGGAGGCAGATTCTTGGAGTTGGCAGTTTTGCCTACTTGCTGAGTTCTATTCCAATGACAGATCCTATCCTAAAAATAAATAAGTTAATTCATATTAATTACTTAATAAAATGAATGGCTCCTGAAGAACAACTCCTGAAGTTGTACTTTGGTGCATGAACATGTACTCTGAGGACCAGTACACATGCAAATACACACATATGCACTTACAAATAAATAAAATAGAAGTCCTTCTATCAAGAATTTTTCTGTCAAATTTCTTATGTCCTGTCATTTATTCCCCATGAACATGAAAACCATGCTTCATGTTGTCACCACACCTCTCTTGTCTTGTGAATGTACTAGGGCCAGTGCAGCTCTCTAACTGCGGAGGACTTGCCTCAGCTAGAAATAACTGCATGGGCACTGAAACGGAATCTAAAGATCCTTAGAAGACAGAGCCCCTTCCCAACCAACTCGCCCTTCTTTTCCTTTTCCCCTTGCTGCTGATCCTTTTTTCATATTTCTCCTCCTCCCCCTCCTCCTCCTCCTCCTTTTCCTCCTCCTCTTCCTCCTCCTCCTCCTCCTCCTCCTTTTCTTCCTCTTTTCCCATTTCTTTCTCTCCCTTCTTCTTTTCAATTTATAGGTGTTTGGTTAGATAGAAAAAAGTACAGAGAAACCATAGAATCCTGGAAACTAAATTGCTCCCGGTTACTTACAGGGCTACAAGATATTCCCCACTCCCCCCAAAAAAGTCACATCTTGAGCTCAGGGGAAGAACATGAACAAGTAGAAGGACATAACAATGGACTTCAGATAGAAAAGACAGAAAGTAAGAGAGAGGAATATCATTAAAAGTGCATAGTAGAATCATTTATAACTTCTCTATTTTCTCAGAGCATAAAAAGCACTTTGAGTCAGGGTCTCACAATGTGACCCAGGTAAGCTTTGAACTTGCTTCTTCTGCCTCTAAAGTTCTGGGATTTCTGGTGTGCACCACCATGTTGGACTTGTTTAGAATGTAAATAAAGTTTCATTTTGTTCTAAAACACTAACCAACCAACCAACCAAACAAACAAACAATCAACCAAACAAAAAAAGCCCACGGACTCACCAAGGCATCAGCTGTTATTCCACCCTAATCAGGAAGCTGAGGGTGTATGCAGGGATACCTTCTAAGCTGTGCAATGACTCGGGCTGGGACCAACTTAAATATTTGACGCTGAACTCATACATCTTCCTGTGAGTGTACAGAGGAAGATGTAACTCATTGGCCCTGGAACATTCCCTCTGGGTGCTCATAATTTTTCCCCTCACGTACAAGCAGGGTCATGAGTGCTTGTGTTATACCTTTTCAAGGGCATTTATGGAGTAGCAAGCCTGTAGGTTAATCTACTTGTCTCTCAGAGCAAGAGTGAGCTTGCTTACTGTGTATTAATGGAGGTCTTTGGGGCTGGAGAGATGGTTTAGTGGTTAAGGGTACTTAGCTACTTTTCTAGAGGACCTTAAGTTTGGTTCCCAACTTAGATCCTATACTTTTCTGGCCTCTTTGAGCACCTACAGACATGTAGACATGGCATCAACACACACACACACACACACACACACACACACACACACACACTAATAAAAACAAAATGATTAAATCTGATCTTCCTTCAGGGTGAAATTTCAGGCCCATTATGAAAGATTAGCATTCTTAAGGATACACTTAAGGAGTATTAAGATTTCTGCATTCCAACTTCTTAAAAGAAAAGTAGCTTTCTTAAGGTCTTCATGCCATAGAATGGAACCATTTAAAAATACATAGTTGCATGTCTCCAAGATGACTCAATGAGGAAACGCACCTTCCACTATGCCTAATGAGCTGAGTTTGATCCTGGGATCTGTGTGGTGGAAGAAGAGACCTAATTCCCTCAGATTGTTCTCTGACTTTCACACATTTGCTATGAAATGAGCGCACATGCATGAACACGATAAATTGAAAGTAAAAAGTAATTTCCCAGAGCAATCACAGAATCATCCCCCTTCAGCTACCTGCCACCATAGCCTTACTTCTAAGATGCCACACGGTGGAACCCAGTAGTGTTTTAACTTCTACTTTTGGTCTCTTCTGCTTGGTAGAAGTTTGCCCTTAATTCTGTACTGTAGATATGAATGCACTTTCTTTTTTTCTTTCTTCAAGCCTCTGAATAGTAGTGCATGCATGCAGTTCTTGTTTCCCTGTTGGTCTGTTGAGTGACATTGCTATTGCCTCCAGCTTGCAGCCATTGAGAAGGAAACTGCTGCAACTATAAGCATTTCTTTTGTTGTGTATAGTTTTTTTTCTCCACTTGCCTGGAGTAACTTTGGAGTAGGATTTGTGGGTCATCTGGCGATGAAAAGTTTAACATTAATAAGGGGGGGAAAAAAAAGCAAACTTGTCTTCTAGTTTCTGGCCACACACATTTTTTTGATAATGTTGCTGCAGATCAGTTGATAATATCAGTGTGACTCTATCCCTAGAGGAGACACCATATTCCATTGGCTTATTTTTATTTTAACAATACAATGTTTCTGAATTATTATAATATCACAGTAGTAAGGTGATAAGATGGCTCTAATACAGCAAGGCAGTGTCTTCCTCTGAACCCAGACTTCCTTCTTTTGTGTGATGCTTATGGTTTCCTTTAGTCCCCAGCAGCTTCCTAACCTCTGTTCTTTTCTTACAAAGGAGACTGAACACATATTGGTGGGGTTTTTTTTTTTCATGGTACAAGTTTCCAGTTTTTTTGCTTTCTGCTGTATCATGTTCTATTTGACTAAAGCAAACTAGAATTTTCCCTGTTATCTTCCCTTATCTTCCTCAGTGCCAAGAAAACTTGATAGTCTGAGAAAAAACTTCTGTATATCTTGTACAAACCGTCAGGACAAGTAACTGCAGTGAACAGAGTGGACCAAGCAGAAGCAGAAATGACCACTGCTCTGTGAGCTCAGAAGCCAGCAGGCTGGCCAGCAGCTCCCCGGAGTCCTTTGGCTTCACTCATTAATCAGAACTTCTCTTTGTGGGAGCAGATGGCTGGTACAATATGGAGAAAACAATCACATGAGCCTGCTTCTGTTTTACCAAACTTCCTTTCTGTAGTTAGCAAACATGAAGTGTGGAACCCTTGACAAATGAACCAGTGTAGGGCATGGGATTCCCAAACAGAAGCTCACTCTCATGAATCCTCTCCAGGGTTGCTTCCCTGGCGATGCAAATTTCCAGAGATGCTAGAATGTGCAGCACCATGAAAGTTTTCTGATGATGGCAGGAAACCAGGCACAGAAAGAGGAATCTAAACCACTTCCACATGCATTTTTACTGCAGTTTTAAAAGTATCTCATTGTCATTACAGTTTTATAATTCTTTAATCTGAAGCTTTTAGTACAATGCTGATACCCTTTATTCAATCCTTCTGTGTACATCTGTACATCCCCCTACACACACACACACACACACACACACACACACACACACACACACACAGACACACACACACACACACAGACACATGAATTTTTCATGGGAGTAAAAAAAAATTCCCAATTTCTGTGGATGTGTGGACTTTATTTGGTGGATGATGTAGGAGCATTTTAACCTTTTTATTGAGAATGTTTGAAAAATCATAATCAGCAAGTCTGTAAGAGGAAGACAAGCAGAGGGTGATTTGTCATTTAGAAATACCAGGTGACTCATATATACTCATGGATTTGATCACAAATATAAAACACTTCATACCCATAACCATAGGAACATTTTATACCAACACCATTTCTTGTATACAGAAAAAACAAATGTAACAAATGTAAAACAAGGTCTACTTGGCACGGATGCTTTATAGAGTTTCATATATTTGTAATCTACTGTGCTTAAGTGTTAAATATACTAAACTCTCAGTTAACCAAGGGACAGTAAGATGGGTATTCCAACTATCTTATTTTCCTGATTAATTGGGCTATTGAGGGTTCAACAGGTTCTCCCTCTTTAAGAGGTGGTGAGATGGCTCAATGGGAAAAGATGCTTGCTGTCAACTCTGGTGGCTTAAGTTTCATCTCTAGGACCGACATTGTGGAACGGGACGACTGGCTCCTGCATGTTGTCCTTTAACGTCCACAGATGTGCCATGGTGGGCCCATGCCGCCCTCTCCTAATGAATAAAATAAAAATTAAAAGAAACTTCTTTAATGTTAAAAAAAACTTACAAAATTTTGACTCTGTTCCATGCCTTCATAATTCTACAGAACACTGGAGGAATTGGGAGCCATTTGGAGCACTTATCCTATTATTTAAGGCTGTAACTGTGCTAGTGACATTGCCAGCACTGTAAGGAGTGAGCAGTGACCCAGACCCTCAGTTTTCCGTTTGTAAAACGAGGGCAGGAACTGCATTTAGAGTTTGAATCTGTGTTGGGTAGAGCCCCCACACTCCAATCTATCACACACTATCTGGGATGTTGTTGTTGTTGTTTTTTAAATTGCCTTTCCAGTCACTGCACCCATCCAAAGAAGTTATCATTAGTGTTGTCTTATACATGTGGAAACTAAGGCCACAGAGACTGTGTATCTTGCCCAAGATCTCAAGGCAAGTGAAAAACAAAGCTAACAAGCCCAGAGCTCCCCTGTCCTGGTATACTTCTCACCCCTTGGCCTGAAGCTTTTGGAGTAATTTATTTTAACTGCTGTCTTTCTTCTCAGTGGCTCCCGCTATCCTATATAATACTGATTTAGACTTGTCCTCATTTGGTGGTACTTGTTAAAGATTATCCCTACTTGATAGCTGCTATCTCAGTATTCCAACTCGTTAATTCACATCTGCCTCTTCAAGTTTTGGAAGCTCTTTGGTAGGGACGTGTGCAGCCTGCTTCTTCAGGATAGGTGTATAATTACAGTGAGAGAGTGAAGGGGAATTGGAGGTCTATGGCTTTCCCTGCACTCTAACCCCATCATGTTTGTGACTCTTCCCTATTCTGTACAGAGAACTGGATGGTCCTGTGGGAGATGTTGAGAACATCTTGCCATAAATCATGTCTCAGCCCTTCCAGGTCTGAATGGATGTGACTGACACAAGGCTTTGCCTCTTGAGAGGACAGGGGTCATTGCATGATACAAGTAGTGCCAGAAAAGGAAACTAAGTAGGTGGAGGTCAGCACTCTCTTCCCACAAATAGGAGTTTATTTAGCAGGTTCTGGAGTAGTGACTTGGAAGCAAGCAGGAGATGATTTTGATTGGCTCATTTGTCTGCCCCATAAAATGACTTTACCTTCCATGCTGAAGGACATAAAAGAGCATATTGAGGACTTCCTCTAGCATCTTTGTTTAGCAGTTCTGGGATTTATTCTGCTCTTTTCCTAGACATGGCTTCTTTTAGCAGTTCTGACAATATTACAAATCAAGGATTCTGGTATCAGCGTTCATCTTAAGTCTGCTTTGTTTTTAACTCTTAAAAGTTGGAGTTTTAATTGTGGAAACATTTGAAAGGACAAAAGAAATTTACAAAATCTCCATAGAGAGAAAACAGATTAAAAAATAGTATGAATTGCACCTTATTGGTCTTCTGTATAAAACATGTCATTGGTTTCTGTACTCACTGACAATCAAATCCTAATTCTTCTTTCTTTTCTAAAAGGTTCTTCACATCAGTAGGCTTTTATTAAAGTAGTCAATGCATTTGATGTTGTTAATGGCATGGTTTTGTAATAATTTGATTCCTGAACAAGAAAAAAACACCCTACAGTAACTTCACTGCATTTAGAATACATTGTACATGTTTATCTCTCCCTCCTATGTTGACTAAGCGGTTGTAAGCAGCTATTTTTATTTTTAAAGAATACTTTAAGGAAAATCTTCATATAGGGACACTTACACTTAAGGTTAAGTACCCTTTATCCAAAACACTCGGGCCCAGAAGTATTTAGGACTTTGGTTGTTCTCTCTTAGACTTGAAATAGTTACATGTGCATAGTGACATTTCTTGGGGGATGGGATTCAAGACTGTGTCCTTACTTTTTTGTAGCTGCCAAAAAGTACTTGTCAAAACAAGTCAGGGCTTGGAGTTCAGGGGCACAAGTCCATCATGGTTGGGAAAGCATAGTGTCAGGAATCTTAGGCACATGGTCACATTGTGTCTACATTCAGAAAACAGAAATAGGTAGATGCTGGTGCTCAGTGCGCACTCTCTTTCTACCCCCCTCTTTCTCTTCCTCTTTCTCTAGCTCTCCCTCTTTCACTCTAGGACCCCTAGCCTGTAAAAGAATCACACCTTCATTCTATGTAGAACTTTTCTCTTTAAGACAGCCTCTTCAGAAAAGTTCTCACAGACACACTCGGTGCTGTGTCTCATGGGTGAACCCAAGCCCAGACAAGCTAATAGTGAAGACTAGCAATAACAAAGTCTGAGGTAAATTCATTTATGTCTCAGATATGCCTTATTAACATAGCCTAAATTTAATTATATGCCATTCAGTATAATTTTGTGTCTGAAGAAACATATGTAATAACAGATCATTAGAAAGCAAAAGGGTTACAATTCAACCCCCTCCATGAGAAGAATGTGTGTCAGAACTGTCCTCCTGATTGAACTCATATTCTGTAGATAAGTAATCATGTTCTTAGTCTTATACACACATAAAATACTTAATAGGAAAAGAGTTACCTACCATTACTGTAGTGAAAATGTAATATGTTTAGAGCAACTAATCATCACATGAATGCTGAAAGTTTCAAATTTGGGGACATTTTAGGTCTGAGATTTTTGTGTTAGCACTGTTCAATGTGTTTAGACATTTTTAGATTAGAAAAGCTCCTTGTAGCAATTAGAAGACTGATCGGGCCATTTAAATGAGATAATGAATGGAAGCACTTAACTGTCCTTACCTGCACATTATCATAATGGATATAAATTACTTTAGCTTCAGATTCAATTCATTCCAACCCTAATGTTGTAGATACATTGGCTACCTCTCAGAACTACTGAAGTCTAAGTAGTCTGCTTCCCAGGCCTGCAGTTAGTTAGCAGATAAAAGAAACCTTTTATCTTGGTCAGGATGAGGAACAGGCACCCTGTACACTGTTAGCAAGACTAAGCCTTAGTTAACCACTGCACAAATCTGTGCCTATCTGACTTTCTTATGTTTGTTCATGTCCTGCTTTGCTTCTCTGACATTCTGCTGCTCTTTCTTGACAAGACAACCCAAGAAACTACTTACTCTCCCATCTTCACTGCACCAGTGACAGACTTAAGTCATGGTCTTAAACTTTTGAACTACCTTCCGTTAAGAGATGAAGTCCAAGTCCCTGCCTCTTTAATCCAAGAACTTTGATCTGAAGAAGAGTGGAAGTAATACCATATGACTTCTGTATCTGTGTTATAAAAGACTAGGGAGCTTCTGTCTCATTCAGGGCAATTCTTGCTCTTGGGAACTGAGCTGCCATATCGAGTCCAGTGACCTCAAGGCAGCCATGTTGCAGGTGCTATATTGAGTCACCAATTGGAGAGACTTCAAGACTCTCTATAAAGCGATGATGTCCAAAGAACCCACAGACATCCCTTTCATTCTATACAGCTATACATCATGCTAGTGAAGAGACCCCTGTAACTGAGTCATTCTTAGGCAAATATGTCTTCTCAGGTAAATTCCAAGACATCATGAGAAGAAATGGATTGTTTCCATTATGCCCCATCTCAATACCTTTCTCATTTTTCAATAATGTAAAAAAGTCAAGATATTGACTCTGATAGTATATCTAGGGATGATATCACAAACATTTTTGAGAAAGTTGAAGATAAGAATATGCTCTATATAATCTACTTTCTGCCACTTAGAGATTATATGCTTTGCCTAAAAAGATATTATTAAAGATATAATTCAATATGAAGCCTCTCTCCAATGTAGGATTAGCCTCAATCAATACTGTATAAGAAAATTGGCTTTCAGAAAATTATAAGGCTTGGATTAGGGTAATAACTTACTAAAGAACTTGCAAGAGGGTGTTTCTTAATAAGTTTCCAATAGTTCTCTCCTGTTTAATGGTGTTTGCTTGTTCTATCATTAGCAATCTGCATACATTGGATTAGAAATGCATATGATTTGAGCAGACACTGAGTGGATTTACCTGACTAAAACTCTGGGTTCTATCTAGTCCGAATATGAGGACGGAGGAGCTGGTTCTTAGGTGATTAGGAATGACTCCTGGGTTGAATATGATATCTGTCACATAGAGTCACCTGGTGCCCGATTAGGATCAGACACATGACAGCAGGTGGAAGTGAACCTTCAGTTCAGCAGCTTCATCTGACAGATTTGGCAGGAAGGAAGAGGTGTGGAACCAGAGGCATCTGCCACCGAATTGAAAAATCTCAAAATAAATGATTTTGTTAAAGTCACTTCCTCCCTCTGTTATCCAGGGAGCTTTCTGTGTATATACAATGAGAGCCAAGAATGTTTCCTGTGTTAAGTTCCTGGGGTCCTCTGTCAGAAGTACTCATTGGTGCTTCTGAGATAAAGCACATGTTATTTCAGCTCTAATTTCAAAGACACAGTTGCATGTTAGATATGTATATGCAGTCATTGAGAAATGTAGTACCAAGGTCATTTTGTATCTCAGTTGTTAACCATCTGTCCCCTCCGCAGAAGATTGACATGCTTTCACAATGGAAAGAGTCTAGTTATGAGAATCCACCTGGGGAGGCAAAGGCTCAAAGAGTCGCAGGGGAGCCGCCTGGCAGCAGGGACCCAATCCTCTCAGCTTCCAACTAACAGAGGTGGATCAGCGACCTTAGCCGCCTCTCCCTTGCACGTGGAGAGTCTGCCCCCAGAGACCCGCTGGGACCCAGAGTCTCCAGTGAGAGCCACCATCCCTGCTCTGGTGAGTTCCTAAGCCGGAAGAAGCCACCTGGGAGGCAAAGGCCCCATGAATCGCAGGGGTCTTGCAGGGCATCAGGGACAGGACAAGCT
>NW_022196911.1:43126960-43134772 GCF_008632895.1 Mastomys coucha | reverse complement strand
TTTGTTTTTTGGAGGGGAAACTGGGAATAGAGAAATTTACATGTAAATAAAGAAAATATCTAAAAAAAGAAGAGTCTAGTTATATTAAAATAAAGAAGACAACAGTTTAAGTGTTGGTGAAAACAAAAATCTTCTACTTATGTCCTCATGGAAAACAGTTCAGAAAGAATAAGATGAGTGGAAACATCCACAAAGGTAACATATGATAGCTCTTGTACAGTAGATGTGCAATTACTATAAGTAATTCACAAAAATGATACTCAGAGGAAAATATTCATGAGAAATATATTGCTAGACTAAACTCCTAAACAAATAAAAATAATCTTAACCTGTCCTTCAAAATCGATAGAATAAAAGCAAGCTGGAAGTGGTTCACAACTATAAACCCAGCACTCATGAAGTTGAGGCAGGAGGATGGTCACAAATTCAAGGCCATCCTGGGCTCCCTAATTCTGGATTAACCTGGGCTAACCCTAAGTTAGACCTTGCCTAAAACTAAAATGCATTGGAACAAACAAGTGCCAGTGAACAAAAAATGAGCAAAGTGAAGGAGCAAATTCTTCATGGTAGAGGTATAAGAGAGGCTAATACAGAAGGATAGACAGATGACAAAAAAGCAGACACTAGAGTCTAACTATCAGATTTGTCCAGTTTCCCAAGAACAGTCACACATACTGTGGTGAAGCTAGGGGTGGGGGTGGGAGGGTATGATGCATGTGTGTGGGGTGGGTACTTCCTCATGTTGTTGGTAGAGACAGTATTGCTTCAACACTTCTAAAGGCATGACAGTCCATGTCACAACCACAAGAACAATTTAAAAGCATTGTGGAAAGAAATACTAGGAACTTATCCTGGAAGCATAAAAGGTAAACTAAATATCTGTAAATATGAAATGAAATTCGTTGGTGTAGGAGAAGCATTCCAGTGGTTCGAACATAAACTGATCTTCCAGAGGATCCAACTCTAGTTCTTAGCCCCCACATCAGGGACCTCACAGCAGCCTATAAATCCAGCCCCAGGGGGAATCCTATGCCCTATTCTGCCTTCCATGGGCACTGTATTTACATGTACAAACTCCTCCCAGGCACTTACACACAGATCTCACACACACTATCTTTTTAAAAACCTATTAGAATACTGTCACTCTTTTCAGACAGAACAGACCAGAAGAGGGCATCAGATCCCAAATAGATGACGTGAGCCACCATGTGGTTGTTGGGAATTGAACTCAGGACATCTGGAAGAGCAGTCAGTGCTCTTAACTGTTGAGCCATCTCTCCAACCACCCCCTTCCTCATTTTAAAAGATAAAAATAAAATTTATTATGAAAGGTAAAAACAATGTAGAAGAATCCAATGGGCAATATCAAATAATAGAGAATACACCATATGTAGTAATCGCTTAAAATTAAGCATTGAAAGAATATTTGAGGTTATAGGCAAAACTCTCATCTGAATGCTAAATGCTACTGGATACAATAGAGCAGAAGACTTATCAGTTTGTCGCCAATTTTAAACTCAAACTTATAAATACTAGATGCAAATAAGTAAAAACGTCAATAACTACCTTTGTATGGAGACATTTTGAGTGACATTTATTTCCATTTTGCTATTTCCCAAATCTCTACAGTGAACGTCAAGCTAGTCTGCTATGGGACAAGCCATGAGATACTCTGTGAAGACTGAACATCCCGGGTTTAACAACCGTCTTACCTGTAACTCCAAAACTTTTTGATCAGTCACGTAACATTCTAAGAAGAGAGTTCGACATCAGGAAACTGTGTTTTGTGCACAAAATTATTAAAAATATCATATACAACTACCTTCAGGGTAGGTATGTAAGAAACAAATGAATTTCATGCTTAGATTTGGGTCATATCCTCAAGACATCTTATTATATAAATATTCAAAAATTTGCAGACATTCCCCACCCTAAATATGAAACACGTTTGGCCCCAAGCTCTTTTGATAAGGGACATTCATCCCATGCATTATTCATCAGCCTTTGCAGGACAGAGGTCTGGGGTTCAATTACTGTGATTCTCCACTGAAGGTCTCAGAAGGCTAAAAAAGGGGGTTGGCCAGGGTGAATTGTCACCAAGAGCATAGGTCTTGCATTTAGTTATTCATTCTATTGCCTGTGGTTGGAGGATGCTGGCTTGCTGGCTGTCAGCCAAGGGTATCTCTTAACTGCCAGAAGTTGTCCCAGTCCCTTCCCATGTGGCCCATGGGTGGTTCATGGCATTTATGTTTGCTTATTTCTAGTTTAAAAAAAAAAGGCACAGATTATCTCTTTTGTGACCCACTAGGGAAATTTTCTTTTAACCCACTCAGGAAATGATCTTAAAGACCAAGAACATTTCCCTTTAATAAGCTCAACTGATTTGGAAATTTATCTGTACCTGAAAAATATCTTTCAGAATATTACCTAGGGGAGGGAAAGGCATGTTTCCACCAGGACACTGAGAATAGGCATCTTATGAGCATGTGTTAGAACAAATGTTCTCAACCTGTGACCCCCTTTGTGGGTCAAACAACCCTTTCACAGGTGGCACCTAAGAGCATTGGAAAACAGAGACATTTATTTACATTAAAATTCATAACAGTAGCAAAATTACAGTTATGAAGTAGCAACAAAAATATTTTTTTGGTCAGGGATCCCGAGAACATGAGGATTAAAGGAATTTGACATTAGGATGGTTGAGAACCGCTATGTTAGAAGTTCTCACTCAGGGCACACACTCCTGGATTTATAATTCAGTCTCGAATTTATGAATTGACTCCTGGAAAGTTTCATAGCCTCTCTGTGCTTCAGGTATTTTTATTTCTCAGATGAGAGAGTAATAATTGTAATTGTTTAAAAAGTTGCTGTAAAATTTGTTGCAAATTTAAGTGTAATAATATGTGATCACTTAATTTGGCATGAAATTTGGTTTGCCACACCAAGGTTAGGAAATACAGAACTTAATTAAGGCCCACAAAAACTAGTTAGGCAGAAAATAGTTTGACTATGTACTGAAAGAAGAGCTTCAGAAGTTCTCATTATCTTCCTTTCCCAACAAAGGCTGGGAGCCTGCTTATTCCCTACCTCTGGGCAGTCTTACCCTGAAGTACCATTAAACTGATGAGCATGTCTGAGGGTTTCTGACTTCTTTCCATATTGAAGTTCTACTTCTGTCTCCAGCAAATAACATTGCATGCTTTGTTGTGGTGACTATGACAATCTTGTCTGACCTTAGATGTTGTCTCAGAAACATGAGAACACTTGTCCATGAGCTATGGCTTACAACATTTTGAAGCCTATGTATAAGGATACTGAAAGAACACTTATAAATGTGAACAGTTTGGCATAGGGGATAAGTGAAGATCCAGGAGAAAGCCTGGTGGGTAACTTACCTCCTAGACATAAGACAATAACAGCAGAACCATGAGAATATCAGCTTCCTAGGGGAAAATGCCCAAAGATGAAAGAATAAGAGATTATCACTTTTAAAGGACCAGACAGGCACAGGGCACTCTATTTTTTCTGATATGCCCAGAGTATATTATGTACATACATGAAATTCTTACAACATAATTTAATTTTAAAACATGAATAAAAATAAGGTGGAGAGTGATTGACAAAGACATCTAATGATGACCTCTGCTCTCCATATACACCTACATATACAAGTTCACAAACACTGACGTGTATACACGCAAAGACATGCACACACACATACACATCCTAAAGAAAACACTGGCAAATTAATTCTTCGAGCATATAAACAGGACCATATATCATTACTAAGTATAATATATCCCTGGTGATTTAACATATGAAAATCAATCAGTCATATAGGTCATATGAATACTATAATGCACAAAAAACATATTTATCTCTATAATAAACATATCAGGAAAGTTTTGCTTGTCTTAGCAATCTCATTCTGGTCTTTGGAGGCCTGTGTGGCAAGTGTAAATCTACATTTCCAGTGAAGCCCTTTGAAGCGTCATGCTTAGGATGGGACTATGCTAAAAACAAGCTGCCTACTTCTGAGTTCATATTCTCATTGCCTTCTATGGACTTTTTCTTATGGTCACACAAGCCTGTGCTTCACTTCTACCCACATTCCTACTTTCTGTGTCCTGCTGTGTTCTAGTGTGAGAATGAAATGACTATTTTCAAATTTGTTTGTGCTGTCTGGGAGGTGGTGGAGAGTATGAGGGTCTGGATGCTCAATGTCAGGATACTTCATTCTTGTCTTGCTGTTAGAACAAAAAATATCACAGAAGACAGTGTTCATGGACTGAAGCCAAGTATTCTGATAAATTTCTTTGTATTTTGCAACCCTGGGAGTCTTTAACTCAGTTTACATATTTGATAGATATGTTTTAATGGAATGAATGAGCACCTATAATGGTGATTTCCAAGGTCATGACCATAATGGTATGAATTACATAACAGTGATTATTAAACTGCATATTCAAAACAGCTCTTAGTATGAGTTGAACAAAGACGGTGTCTTATAAAATGATAACAATGAGTTCTGTAAGTGATCTATAGTCATGCTCTTACTTAACTACCACTAGACTGTAAACTATAAGAGAAACCAGGTACTTGCCATGTGCTGTGCTGTTTCCACAGCCTAACAAGCAGATGGTATGCAGCACTGGGAAGGGATTGTGAATTTCTTCTATACACAAACAATCTCTTTTGTGCTAGGAAAGACTACTGAGCAGATACCAGGTGTTAATGCCTGATACCGGGAATTTGTAGTGTACAAAAATATAGAAATTCCAGCCTTTGTGCAAAGATATTTTGAAGAACAAAAATTTGATGCAGTCAATTCTTGGTCTGTCTTTGACAGTATAACCACATGACCTTGGACAGTTATCTCTTATCTCTAGGAATCAGATTGCTCATCTGTGAAATGGCCATAATAACAACCTATCTGAACTCATATATATTTTTAATTTAATTTTTTTACAGTCCAGTCATTACTCCCATCCTGGTATACCCTTCCACAGTTCCTCATTCCATTCCTCCTGCCCTGCCTCCAAGAGGATGTCCTCATGCCCCCTACCTCCCATCCCCTCCAGACCTCCTCACTCCCTAGGGCCTCTAGTCTTTTTCGAGCATTAGGCACATCTCTCACTGACGCCAGACCAGGCAGTCCTTTTTTTGGACCAGGTAGTGTATGCTGCCTATATGTATATGTGGTTCAGTGTCTGAGGGATCTCAGGGGTCCAGGTTAGTTGAGACTACTGGTCTTCCTATGGGGTCACCCTCCTCCTCATCTTCTTCTAACCTTTTCCCCAATTCAACCACAGGAGCCCCCAACTTCATTCAGTCCATTGGTTGGATGTAAGCATCTGCATCTGTCTTAAGCAGCTGCTTGTTGGGCCTCTCAGAAGACAGCCATGCTAGACCCCTGTCTGTAAGCACACAATAGCATCAGTAATAGTGTCAGGCCTTGGAGACTCCTCTTGAGATAGATCCTGAGTTGGGCAGGTTACTGGACCCCCTTTCAGTCTCTTCTCCATTTTTGTCCTTGCAGTTCCTTCAGACAGGAACAATTCTGAGTTTTAGACTGTGGGATGGCAACCCCATCCCTCCACTTGATGCCCTGTCTTTCTACTGGAAGTGGACTCTACAAGTTCCCTTTCCCCACTGTAGGGCATTTCATCTAAGGTCCCTCACTTTGAGTCCTGAGAGTCTCTCACCTCCCAAGTCTTTGGTATATTCTAGAGAGTCCACCCTCCCACGTCCCTTACCACCCCTGAGGTTGCACATTTCCATTCATTCTGCTGATTTGAACTCTTAAAGAGGATAAAAGAAAAATATTGGATCCACATTGTACATTCCACACACGACAATGATTATTTGTGTAACAGATATCCTATAAATATTAGTTGGACCATTATATTGAAGATTTCTCCAAACAATTCATTTAGTTAAGAAATGCATTTTATATTTCATAAGAATTTGAGCCAGAAAGAAGCTAAGTATTTTTGTGTTAATTATAGATGAGGAAAGCAACAAGACTGGAATTTGCACCTAAGATTGTAGTTCCATATTCCACCTACTCCTGCACTATTGCACCTACTGTGCCCTTATCAATGGTAGAGGCTGACAAACAGCATAAACACACTGAGTACCATTCTTGAGCAAATAAGTGGGTAAAGGCAATGTAGTTTCTCAATCAAGATATAGCATGTGGACTCAGAGAATATCCTAGGGTAAGGAGGGAAGAATGTAAAAGCTGGAGGATGGGGAAGAATGCCATGAAAAGCTGTTTTCTGGATGCAACATTGCCATTACACTCATGAATCTACACCATCTAAAGTTACCCGAACAAGACCTATGAAGACTGAGCCAGTCAATAATCTTACCATGGACTCAGAGAGACATTCACAGGACTGTACCCCTAGTTGAGTTATTGGCGGTTGATGGATACTGGAAGAACATATTCACTTTTGTTTAGTAGTGTGGCCACTGATTGGCTTCTCATGCACATATAGGTACCATTAATTGGACTAAGTATGTTATTTTAAAAAGGAAGAAGAAAATATGTAGGTAAGTGGAGCATGTAGTGCAGTATGTTTAAGTAAGTGTGACGGTTAATCAAAGGATGTGTTCAAGATACATTCTATGTATACATAAAATTATCAAAGAGTAAATAAAAATAAAAAATAAAATATAAACAATATATTTAAAAGTATATTAAAAGATATATTTTGTATATAAATATATAATTATGTAATTATATAAAAAATGCATTTTGTACACAAAATATAAGTTAAAAATATATAAATACACTGTATTAGTCAGGGTTTCTATTCCTGCACAACATCGTGACCAAGAAGCAAGTTGGGGAGGAAAGGGTTTATTAAGCTTACACTTCCATGTGGCTGTGCATCACCAAAGGAAGTCAGGACTGGAACTCAAGCAGGTCAGGAAGCAGGAGCTGATGCAGAGGCCATGGAGGGATGTTCTTTACTGGCTTGCTTCTCCTGGCTTGCTCAGCCTGCTCTCTTATAGAACCCAAGGCTTCCAGCCCAGGGATGACACCACCCACAAGAGACAATTGAGAAAATGCCCCACAGCTGGGTCTCATGGAGGCACTTCCCCAACTGAAGCTCCCTTCTCAGTGATAACTCCAGCTTGTGTCAAGTTGATACACAAAAGCAGCCAGTACATATAGAGTCATACAAGAAATGTTACTAAAGCTCAAAACACACATTGCACCACACACAATAATAGTGGGAGATTTCAACACCCCACTCTCTGCAATGGACAGATAATGGAAACAGAAACTAAACAAAGACACGGTGAGACTAACAGAAGTTATGAAACAGATGGATTTAACAGATATCTATAGAACTTTTTATCCTAAAACAAAAGGATATGCCTTCTTCTCAGCACCTCATGGTACCTTCTCCAAAACCGACCATATAATTGGTCACTGATCAGGCCTCAACAGATACAAGAAGATTGAAATAATTCCTTGCATCCTATCAGATCACCATGGACTAAAGCTGCTCCTCAATAACAACATAAGCAATAGAATGCCCACACACATGTGGAAGCTCAACAACACTCTACTCAATGATAACTTGGTCAAGGAAAAAAATAAAGAAAGAAATTAAAGAGTTTCTAGAGTTTAATGAAAATGAAGCTACAACATACCCAAACTTATGGGACACAATGAAAGCAGTCCTAAGAGGATAACTCAGAGTTTTGAGTGCCTACAAAGAAACTGGAGAGAGCATATACAAACAATTTGACAGCACATCTGAAAGCTCTAGAACAAAAAGAAGCAAATTCACC
>NW_022196911.1:43094053-43126950 GCF_008632895.1 Mastomys coucha | reverse complement strand
CTATACAAAAAATCAACCAAACCAGGAGATGGTTCTTTGAAAAAACAAACAAAATAGAAAAACCCTTAGCCAGACTAAGTAAAGGGCACAGAGACAGTATCTTAATTAACAATATCATAACAATAGACACTGAGTAAATCCAAAAAATCATGAGAGTCTACTACAAAAGCCTATACTCAACAAAACTGGAAAACTTGGATGAAATGGACAATTGTCTAGACACACAACAGGTACCAAAGTTAAATCAAGATCACATTGACGATCTAAACTGTCCCATATCTGCTAATGAAATAGAAACAGTCATTAATAGTCTCCCAACCAGAAAAAGCCAAAGACCAGATGAGTTTAGCACAGAGTTTTATCATACCTTCAAAGACCTAGTACCAATACTACTTAAACTATTCCACAAAATAGAAATGGAAAGTACTCTACCCAATTTGTTCTATGAAGCCACAATTACTATTATACATAAACCACACAAAGACCTAAGAAAGAAAGAAAACTTCAGACCAATTTCCCTTATGAATATCAATGCAAAAATAATCAAAAAAATTCTTGCAAACTGAATCCAAGAACACATCAAAACGATCATCCACCATGATCAAATGGGCTTCATCCCAGCTATGCAGGGATGGTTCAATATTTGAAAATCCATCAATATAACTCACTATATAAACAAACTCAAAGAAAAAAAACCATATGATCATCTCACTAGCTGCTGAGAAAGCATTTGACAAAATCCAACATCCCTTCATGATAAAAAACAGTCTTGGAAAGATTAGGTATTCAAGGCCCATACTTAAACGTAGTAAAAGCAATATATAGCAAACCAGTAGCCAACATCAAACTAAATGGAGAGAAACTTGAAGCAATCCCACTAAAATAAGGGACTAGACAAGGCTGCCCACTCTTTCCATACCCATCTAATATTGTACTTGAAGTCCTAGCCAGAGCAATTAGACAACAAAAGGAGATCAAAGAGATAGGAATTGGAAAGGAAGAAGTCAAATTATCACTATTTGCTGATGATATGATAGTATACTTAAGTGACCCCAAAACTTCCACCAGAGAGCTCCTAAACCTGTTCAATAACTTCAGCAAAGTATGTGGATATAAAATTAACTCAAGCAAATCACTGGCCTTCCTCTACGCAAAGGACAAACAGGCTGGGAAAGACGTTAGGGAAACAAAACCCTTCACAATTGTCACAAATAATATAAAATGCCTTTGTGTGACTCTAACTAAGCAAGTAAAAGATCTGTTTGACAAAAACTTCAAGTCTCTGAAGAAGAAAATTGAAGAAGATCTCAGAAGATGGAAAGATCTCCCATGCTCATGGATGGGCAGGATTAATATAGTAAAAATGGCCATCTTGCCAAAAGCAATCTACAGAATCAATGCAATCCCCATCAAAATTCCAACTCAATTCTTCATAGACTTAGAAAGAACAATTTGCAAATTCATATGGAATAACAAAAATCCCTGGATAGCCAAAACTATTCTCAACAATAAAGGAACCTCTGGTGGAATCACCATCCCGGACCTTAAGCAGTACTACAAAGCAATTGTGATAAAAAACTGTCTGGTATTGGTATAGTGACAGGCAGGTAGATCAATGGAATAGAATTGAAGTCCCAGAAATGAAGCCACAAACCTATGGCCACTTGATCTTTGACAAAGGAGCTAAAACCATCCAGTGGAAAAAAGACAGCCTTTTCAACAAATGGTGCTGGCTCAACTGGTGGTTAGCATGTAGAAGAATGCAAATTGATCCATTCATATTTTCCTGTACAAAGCTCAAGTCCAAGTGGATCAAGGACCTCCACATAAAACCAGATACACTCAAACTAATAGAAAAGAAAGTGGGGAAGAGCCTCGAGCACATAGGCACAGAGGAAAATTTCCTGACAGAACACCAATAGATTATGCTCTAAGATCAAGAATTGACAAATGGGACTTCATCAAATTGCAAAGCTTCTTTGAGGCAAAAGACACTGTCTATAGGACAAAATGGCAACCAACAAATTTGGAAAAGATCTTTACCAATCCTATATCTGATAGAGGGCTAATATCAAATATATACAAAGAACTCAAGAAGTTAGACTCCAGAGAATCAAATAGCCCTATTAAAAAAATGGAGTACAGAGCTAAACAAAGAATTCTCAACTGATGAATACCAAATGGCTGAGAAGCACCTAAAGAAATGTTCAACATCCTTAGTCATCAAGGAAATGCAAATCAAAACAACCCTGAGATTCCATCTCACACCAGTCAGAATAGCTAAGATAAAAAAACTCAGGTGACAGCCGATGCTGGAGAGGTTGTGGAGAAAGAGGAACACTCCTTCATTGCTGGTGGGACTACAAGCTGGTGCAACCACTCTGGAAATCATCTTGGCGGTTCCTCCGGAAATTTAACATAGTACTACCAGAGGACCCAGCTATACCACTCCTGGGCATATACCCAGAAGATGCTCCAACATGTAATAAGGACACATGCTCCACCATGTTCATAGCAGCCTTATTTATAATAGGCAGAAACTGGAAACAACCCAGATGTCCCTCAACAGAGGAAAGGGTACAGAAATTGTTGTACATCTATACAATGGAGTACTACTCAGCTATTAAAAACAATGAATTTATGAAATTCTTGGGGAAATGGATGGATCTGGAGACTATTATCCTGAGTGAGGTAACCCAAACACAAAAAAAACACACATGGTATGCATTCTCCGATAAGTGGATATTAGTCCAGAAGATCAGAATGCACAAAGTATAAACCATGAACTATAAGAAGAAGGAAGAGCAAAGTGTGGATACTTTGTTCCTTCTTAAAATGGGGAGCAAAATACCCATGGGAGGAGATGTAGAGACAAACTATAGAGCAGAGACTAAAAGAAGGACAAATCAGAGACTGCTCCACCTGGGAATCCTTCCCATATTCAGTCATCACATCTAGACACTATTGTGGATGTCAGCAAGTGCTGGATGACAGGAGACTTATACAGCTGTCTCCTGAGAGGCTCTGACAGTGCCTCACTAATACAGAAGTAGAGGCTCACAACTATCCATTGGACTAAGTACAGGGTCCCCAATGAAGGAGCTAGAGAAAGAACCCAAGGAGCTGAAGGGCTTGTAGCCCCTTAAGGTAAACAACAATATGAACTAACTAGTACCCCAGAGCTCCCAGGAACTAAAACACCAACCAAAGCATACACATGGTGGGACTAAGGACTCTAGCAGCATATGTATAGCAGAGGATGGCCAAGTATGTCATCAATGGGAGGAGAGACCCTTGGCCCTATGAAGGTTCTATGCCCAGTGTAGGGGAATGCCAGTGCCAGTAAGCAGGAGGGGGTGGGGTGGTCAGCAGGGAGAGGGGGAGGGAACAGGAGTTTGTTTTAGTTTTTTTTTTTAATTTAATTTTCTTTTTCTTTTTCTTTTTTTCTTTTGGAAGGGAACCTGGGAAAGGAGATATTGTAATAAAGGAAACAGCTAATAAAATATATAAATAATATAAACAAATATAAACAAGTAGATATAATGTATTATAATCTCTACCAGAGTCCATCTACTAATGAAAGAAGGACTCAGCGCTGTATATTGGTTTGTGCCAGTTGGAAAGGGGCTGTATTTTCCTCTGTGACAGCTGGTCTTGGTAAGAAGGAATGCCTCAGAGTTGGCACCATAATTGAGCCCAGAATCTATTTCACTTGACTCATAAATATACAACTGAAAATCTATAGCCAGGGAGGCAAAGAAGATATGTCTCCTTAATATTTTTAATTTCATATTTAAAGGTGATTTAGTTTATTTATAAATGTCCATATTCTCTGCTTCAACGGTACTTTTGTTGTTATCATTGTTATTGTTGCTACTGTTGTTGTTGTAACATCCTAGGTGGCCAGGTATTACCCTGAACAATATGGGTACATGCCACGAACTGGGTTCCTTGCGGAGACCTCATTTTCTGTGAGATGAGAGTTCTGGTCAGGTGGGCAACAATTCGGCAGATGACAGACAGAGTCGACACAAGAGTGTGCTGAATCTGAATGTATTTCTTAAAAATGGCATGAGGCTTTTAGTCATTGCAAAAGAGAAATGAGAAATCTAGCAGCTCAGCAGTTGAGGTACATCTGAGGCCACCTGAAGCACACTGGGTCTAAAGCAGTAGCCTTCTCGTCTTCTGCACTTCCCGGGCCCAAGTGCTCTGGGCCTGGGGGAAGGGGAGCTGCGGGCTACATGAATCTGAGTTCTAGTCCATCTAAGTTCTAGTTCTAGTCAGTGAGCCCACCCCGTGTACAAAGTGAAAACCAGGCTTATATGGTATACAGAAAACAGGGAAAATAACAAAAGTCACATAGGCAGGTGACAGTCACATCAAGTTCAGTAAGATCACGTAGGCAAGGGATGGTTACATCAAGGTCGGTAAGATCAGGTATCCAGGTGTGAAGGGGAAGAGCAGTGGTGCCCTTCCCACTGGGGCTATTTTGGTATTGCCATGCTAATTCTCTGGGTCTGCTGGAGGCAAGCAGCAGGAAGTTCCAATCTAGCAGTTCCTGCTAATGCCCTTAAGTGAGGGAAGCCCTTCGAATGCTCTCTAGTATGTAAAACAGTTCTGTCTTCTGTGGGACTTCCCTAAGAATTCTAACTATGTGCCTGACCTCTGTTGCTAACTCTGAGGACAACCTGTCTGATAAGGCAGATTCCTTGAGAGAAATTCCAAGCTAAGGACAGCTTGGAATTAAATTAAGATATGTTGGAATGTTGTCCTGGCCAGGAGACAATGCCTAATCTTAAGTTTAGTCATTTACGAATCATTTCTTGGGGTACCTTTTATGACTAAATAAGAGGGCATGTTGACGATTAAAAAGACTAACCTGGAACACGTCTAAGTTAGGAGATGCCAACGATTCTCTGAATACCCAGGAGGCACAAAATCCCTTTGAAGTCATAACTCCTCTTATCCTTAATCAGGCTTTTACCCCTGATATTGTGGATTTTACTGGAGTATACGAGTGGGCATGGCAGGTACAGCTGAGGATAGAACTGTAAAAAACAGAAGAAAGAATTTTGTTCAAGTTTCATAAGGCAAAAAGGGGCTTTGTAGTTAGAGAAGCATAGAACTAAGGATTGAGTGGAAAGTCCAGGCCAAATAAATAAATAAATAAATAAATAAATAAATAAATAAATAAAAGTTTGTAGTCTGAATTTTATCCTATGTGCATTGGTAAGTACTTAAGGTATTGATTAACTATGGGCATCAGATAATCTAATTTGTTTCTTAGTATGTTTGTGCATGTGTTAGCTTGTACATGTGACATACCTATGTGCAAGAATTCTTACACACTGAACTAGCTCCTCAGACACCCTTTATATTTTTATTAGTTCTTTGAGAATTTCATGCTTGTTTAGATTTCATTCACTCTCATTCTACTAACTCTTCTCAGCTACTTTCTACTCTCTTTATGTCCTACTCCTACCCAACCAATGCCAGTTTATGCTAACCAAATATTCTTGGATGTGTAGCTTTTCCCTGGAGCACAGTTGACCTATCATGGACTGTACCTTTAGAGAAAATTTATCCATCCTGTCCCAACAGCTAGGAATTGCCAATAATCCCTTTGCTAGGAGTAGAAATCTATGCCCAGTTCCAATCTCCATAATGGTATTTGGTCTGGGTTGCATTTGCATTGATCTTGTGCATAGTATCACAACAAATGTCTGTTCATACATACATGTAGCCATCCTTCTGTGTCTAGAACACAGTTTCTTTGTAGTCACCTGCTACTTCTGGTCCTTATACTCTTTATCTCTCTCTTCTAAAATGATCTTTGAATCTTTAGAGAAGAGGTGTTCCATTTTAAACTGGGCATTCTTATTCTCTGCGTTTTGGTCAGTTATCTATGTTGCATATCATCTACTACAAACAGATGTTTCTTTAAGGAGGATTGAGAGTTACCTTAATCTATTGATATAATGGTAAGTTGGGTTACTAACATCTCCCATTTGCCAGGATCATAGCAGCAAGTTCTTTCTTAAGGTGTATGATCAGGGTAGCAATAAATTTTTGGTCCAATAATGAAAGCAGGTATAGATTTAATCTTGTGGAGCAGGCCTTAATTCCAGTCAGAAAGGCATTGGTTATTCCCATGATATTTTTGCCACTGTCACTTTTACACCATGGACAGTCTTCTCTGGCTAGTTGTTACCATGGCTCATGGTGTTCACACCTGGACAACAATGATGATTATTTTTCTCCTCTGTCAATATGCATACCATCTTCTAGCATCATGAATGTTAACCAAAAGTAATAAGCTCACATGTCAGCAACAGTTTGATTTCTCCATGATCTTTGACTCAAATAGAATGTGTTTTTAGCAAAAGGATTTACTGTTAAGTTCTGGAGGGTAAATGTTATTAGCATTAGCAATAGCTTATAATGTTAGGGGAACTTTGGAATGTCATTGGCCTATACCTCCAAGGAAGTAATCTATCCCTGGTACTGGACATAATAATAATAATAATAATAATAATAATAATAATAATAATAATAATAATTATAATAATAATAGTAAAATATATATATTACATATGTATACAATTATATTTTATTTGTTATATTATATTATATAACAATATGTTATACTTATAGTATATTATATTTATGCAATTTCATATAATTATTATTACTATTTAATTATTATCCTGTGGTCTGGCATGTCCTATTATCTGGCATGTCATTGTTGTCCCATTATAGGTTAACTCATTTTGACTAATTTCCATAGAGGACAGAAAAGGAAGTTCTAGACATATAGATCAATGGGATAAAACTAAGAATCTAGTCAGTTGAGACTTCACAATGCCATCAAGACAATCCAGTAGGTGAATGTATAGTTTTTTTCAATAAATTGTGTTAAATCAACTGGATGCCCACATAAACAATAAAGTAACAGTACTGGATGGTGGATTATATATAAGAAAAGAGCGCTGTGAATGCTATAGTTTTGGAAATCCCCTGAACTCAGTACCTGATGAATGTTGTGGAAAGCATCACATGGCAGCAGCATGGATAAAGTGGCTGGAGACACACAGACAGGATGGATGTAAGAGAATTAGCTAAGAAAGGTTATGTTGCTTAGTTCCAAGCTATTATACTAGTAACTACTCTAGTTCAGAGACACAGAAAGTGCTCTTATGATATTTAGTCCTGTGAAAATATACATTTCTGTTAAATATTGAATCGCCATATTTTAAGACCCCACACTTCAATATTGTCATATTGGAAACCATGGTTTTAATACATGAACTTAGGGGAAAAATACACCTGAACTGTAGCAGAGTTTACACCATCATGGCAAGAACATTTTCTATACTTTCTCTGTTGTTTATCCTGATGCTTTTGTATGCCACAAAATCCATCCCTTCAAAGTGCAAGGTTGAGCATGTTTGCAGAGTAATGAAACAATCAATACACTCTAATTTTGGAAAAATTACATCACCCCACCTCCAAATTCCTTATTGAGTAACAGCCAGTGTCTCTCCCTTCCTCTTTGGGCAATTAAGTTTTTAAAAAGTCACAAAAGCAGTTGTGGGTCTGGTCATGGTAGTGGTGGTGGTGGTGGTGGTGGTGGCAGTGATGGTGATGGTGGTAGTAAACACTTCAAAAAACTTGGCCTAAATCTCATGCTTTCCCTGAACTACATCAGTGTTAACCATCCATCTAAATATCAAAACATAAGCCAAGAAAAACTTTCATAAGAAAAACAAAGTGAAAAAGTAATTCAGGCACTGATGGGATATATGGAATTCTTAGATATGGCAACAACTCTGATCCATTAAAAACATGGATAAACTGGACTTGATAAGAATTAAAAGTTGTTCATTGAAAGAACAACTGCTAAGAAAATGAAAATGTGAGCTAGAGAATAGAAGAAAACATCTGACTTATGTCAAGGATATATGAAGAACTTCACAACTGAACAGTGAAGTAAGATATACAATGAGAGAATTTTACAATTTGCCAAAGGTGATAGAGCAGTAGTTAATACAAGAATAAGACATATTTGACATAGTCCATTGCAGATACACAAATTCACCTTAAAATGTCCCCATGAAAATGGCTACACTCAAAATGCCAACAGACTCAAAACCTGACAAGCATTCAGGACTTCCAGAATCTTCCATGCTGTTTTTAGTAATGAGCAATGATCATTCTCTGGAAAAATGGTTTGGCAATTTCTTGTAAAATTAAACATATTATCTACTAGTTCCACTAGTTTGTTTACTATAGAGAAACAAAAACTTTTGTTCACATAAAAGCTTGTCCAAAGATGCTTCCGACAACTTTGTTCCCAATTGTTCCACACTGAGAAAATTCCAATCTCCTCTGGGAGTGAATGAGTAAACAGACTGTGCGGCAGCCCACACAGTGTAATGCAATTTAGCAATAAGTGGAAAGAAAAAACCCTGACAAATACAGCAAATTTGGGTGAATTGCAAAGGCATTATGTGGCTTCGCAGAAGCCCTCTCAAAGTTCCTAAACCTTAGGATTTCATTTACATGGTGTAGTTGAAGACACAAAAGGAGAGAGAAAAATAGATCAATGGTTTCCAGGGGACAAATGTTCTCAGGAAATGCTATAGAAGAGTGGATGGTAAGATTTTAAAAGCCAGAAGACCAGGAAATCTGCGGGATTGTGCCTCCTAGAAATGGCAGGGAAGCTTCATCTTACCTCAACCATAAGGCTGCCTGAGGAAGACATGGAGAAGTATAGCACCAATATATATGTTAACATGGAATGGCACAATCTCACTGGATCCGACACTTACCCAAGGAATTGCAGGCAACTAAGGGATTCTGAAAGTAGCCAAACAGTCTTCCCCAGGGATGAGTTCCAAGTGGCTATCCAACAACACCAATTGGGCAGCCCTGAAATCGTATACATACAACTAACATTAAATGAACTGAAGAGGTTGTATTTATACGTTTAAGCACACACACACAAACACACACACACACAGTGTGCATGCACTCACATGTATATGTAATGATAATTATAGAATAAGAGGTCATAATTTGAGAGGGTTTGGTAGGGCATATGGAGAGGACTGGAGGGGGGACAGGGAAGTGGAATTGTTGTAATTATATTTTAAGTTGAAAATGAAAATTAAATTAATAGTACAGCAATGACTAATAATGATCACGTTGATGATGATGATGATAATGAAGACTATGGTAATAATAATGATGATAATGATGACAGCAAATACAATGATGATGATGATGATGATGATGATGATGAAGGTAAAAGCAAATCCATAAAGGAATTGGAAGAATATTCTTCCAATGTATTATTTATATCCCGATTACAAAATTAAGTACATGATATATGTATATAATTTTATACCAAAAGTAACTTTAGTAAATACTAGCTTAAAAATAAAGTAAAAAACTAAGAATTTTCTTGCAATTCAAGAACTCCAGAGGCAAACTCACCTTGTAAGTAATGTACCATTGCTATCCATAACCAAAGTGAGGTTAAAATTAATTTTTCTCCCTTCCCTTCCACTATGTGTATATATGTATGTATATGTGTATTTGCATGTGTTCCAACACATATATACTATAGTACATATGGAGGCCAGAGAACAAGCCCTATATATGACAACCTCAGATGTCTATCCTCACCTTCCGCCTTGTTTGAAGTTGTGTCTCTTGCACACTGCTCCATACATCTGGCTCTCTGATCAGCTAGCTTCTGTGGCTTCACTTGCCTCTGCCTCCCATAGCCTGTAGAAGCTCTGTGAATACAATGTATGTTACTGCACTGGCTTCACATAGGCTTTCTAAATTCAAAATTAGATTTTCAAGCTTACACAGCAAATACTTTACCTTCTCAGGCACCTCTTCAGCTCTAGATTTAACTCTTAACATCAGTTATCCAGCTGTAATGTCTGAACACAACTACTTGTCATGTGAAAGTAAAACTGAAGTGAACTAGTGCCTGCAAGGCACATGGAAGATGCACATAGAAGATCGCTTGGCACATTAGTGCTCAGTTACAGTCAAATTGTTTTTATCATTACATCCCACTCTCTCTGCCTTATAAAAAGAGAACTATGCCAACAAAACAAAATTAATCTCGTATTAAAGTTTCTAGAACTCAATGGGGGTGACCTTAGCTAAAATACCAATTGTACAGACATGGAACCTGAAGAGACTACCTCCAGTTTTCGATAGGGACCCTAGTGGAGGGATGGGGATACCAGCCCACCTTCAAAATGCTTGACCCAGAATTGTTCCTCTCTAAAAGAAATATAGGGACAAAAATGGAACAGAGATGAAAGAATGGCCAACCAGTGACTAGCTCAGTGTGTTGTCCATCCCAAGGGCAAGCACCAAACCTTGACACTATTACTGATACTGTATTGTGCTTTCAGACAGGAGCCTAGCATGGCTGTCCTCTGAGAGGCTCAACCAGCAGCTGACTGAGACAGAAGCAGATACTTACAGCCACCCATTGAACAGAAGTCAGGAACCCCTATGTAAGAGTTAGGGGAAAAATTGAAGGAGCTGAAGGGGATGGCAACCCTATGAGTAGGCCAACAGTGTTAATTAACCTGGAACCCTCGGAACTTCCAGAGACTAAGCCACCAACCAAAGAGCATACATGGGCTGGTCAGAGGCCCAAGTCACATAGGTAGCAGAGGATTGCCTTGTCTGGCCTCTGTGGGAGATGTGCCTAATCCTGTAGAGACTTGATGCCCAAGGAAGAAAGATTCCAGGAGTGGGGTGGAACCTCTCAGAGGTGAAAGGGAGGAAGGGTAGAGTGCAGAACTCTGGGAAGGGGGACCAAAAAGGGGGCAGCATCTGGGATGCAAATAAATAAAATACTTAATAAAAAATTTAAAAAATAATTACTAAAATAGTCATACCAAGATATTTTTGAGAAGCAGTAATATAATATATCAGAAGCTCTGATATTTTTATTTTGAAATTTCAATCTAGGACCCAGGAGATATATATGGATCATTAAATCTTCAACAGAGAGCTGCTGTCCTTTGATATTTAAGGTAGCAGATTAGGAGCCACATAGAGTCTACTGTTTCCTTGTTGAGTAGTCTCAGAAGAAGGGTAAACAAAATAGATTAGGAGAAATATTTCTGAGAGGGGTGGTTTCTGAAAGCTAATATGAATTTCCATTAGTGGTGTATATGTGTGTGTGTGTATGTGTGTGTGTGTGTGTGTGTGTGTGTGTGTGTGTGTGTGTGCACGTGTGTGAAGTCTTCTATATTTCTCTGATGCTATCTCACAGCCACAAAAAAAGCAAGATTTTCAAACATCAGGATTCCAGTATTTGCTTATTTATTTATTTATTTATTTATTTATTTATTTTGTGACAGGGTTTCTCTGTATAGCCCTGGCTGTCATGGAACTCACTCCGTAGACTAGGCTGGCCTTGAATTCAGAAATCTGACTCCCAAGTGCTGGGATTAAAGGGTGCACTACCACTGCCCAGCAGGATTCCAGTTCTTAATTTTGTTTTGTTTTGTTTTGTTTTGTTTTGTTTTGTGACAAGTTCTTGATTATCTCATGCTGGTCTCCAGTGTACTATGCAAATCAGAATGGATTTAAATTCCTGGTCCTCCTGTTTCTACTTCTCAAGTGCCAGGATTGCAGGCACATGCCACACACTGGCTTTTAGGTCTTATGTTCTTATGACTGACATCAATAGCCCAGGACAGCTTCTATGTAAGTACCTGTAGTCACTAGAGATCTATAACTGACAGAGCTTGGTCCCTGATTGAGTATGTCTGATCCCTTAAAGTAATAGAGGAGCTTTGTCTGAATCTTCTAATCTTTGTCAACTGCCTTGGAGGCCTGCCTTCCAAGTCTTTCTCAGCTGGCAAATTCCCCTGCACCTGTAAGCTACCTACTATATAGCATTGTTCCAGGAAATAGCATAGTGGGTCAATTCCTGGATTGTTCTATCTCCTAATCAACTCTAATAGCCCTATCTTCTTGCCACTTGAGAATGGTGTTAAATAGAACTTCCTGGTGAGTATGCTCATAATTGTTTAGAAACACATTTGTGATGGGCAGGCTAGGAAGAGGAAACTAACTGTGGAGAAAGAACCACACAATGTGGTCCTGCCAGTCTCTGATGTCTCTCTGGCCTCTGTTTCCACATCTGTAAAAATATACCTATTAAGGAACTTGAGTTGGCTTTCTAAAAAAAGATATGTTGTATTATTTAGTGGTGTGTGTGTGTGTGTGTGTGTGTGTGTGTATGCAATTATGTGACTTCCTGAGGAGACTAGAAGAGGGCCATCAGGTCCCCTGGAGCTGGAGTTATAGGCAGTTGTGAGTCATGGAACACGATTTGGGAATTCTTCTCTAATAGCAGCAGGTGATCTTTACCACCAAGCCATCCTCAGACTATTTCTAAGGTCCTTGTGAGTTAAAATAATTTAGGATTTGGGTTTATAAAAAAGTTTTTGCTGTTCTGAAGCATTATTTGCAATCTAAACATTGACTATTCTAAAACAAACAAACAAACAAACAAACAAACAACAAAACCCTCTCCCCAAATAATGACAATCATATTTAAAGTTAATTGGGCGTGTTTATGTCTTTGTTAGGTGATGCAGAATAGCTACAATGAAATTAATTTTTAAATTGTTAATGAATCGACACTGACTTGAGGTACTATCCAGCTTGATTGAACACAAAGCATGAAGAGTGTGGTGAGCTGCTCTTTCCTATCAGATGTGATTGATAAGCTCTTGTATTTGTGTATGCTGTCTAACAGAATCTGAGGAGACAGAGGATATGGAGGTGGTGACTGAACGATCAGGAGAGCATGGGATTGTGAGCTTCAATTGGCAGCAAATCACAATGACACAACCCTTTCCATTTGTTCTTTGAAAAGAACAGTCTTGCTCTTCTTTTGCCAAATCCTCTTTTGTTCTAGAGACATGCACCGAAGGCAGCATCTTTAAATGGTGATTTGGGTACTTTATTGGCCTGTGTTGTTTCAGAATATAAATACTTATGTGTATTTGGCACAATGGCAGCAATGGCAGGGACAGGATGACAAGGATAGAACCTGAACTGGCCAATTGGGTGCAGTGTATTACTAATTTTTCAGAGACAACTGTATGCTATTCCACTTTTACCAATATAAACTGTTCCCATACAGGGCTTATATTTTCGACAAAAATTGTCCTCCTCTCCTTGTTCAGTTGAAATGGCTACTGGATCAGTGTTGCATTAGGGGAACAAAATTGGCAGCAAGATAGGGGTTTGGGTTTACCTGTTATCTATCAATCAATGGCATGGTCACTTTGGCTTCTACCTTTCATACCGTCTGCTATTTTAGCTTGATAAAGTCACTTTTACTCCTATCATTGGAAACTTTATTTGACAGAGTGAATATGTTTTGCTATATGATACACTGGGCTAAGAATCTGTATTATGAGACACTCCTCTTGAATTCACAGATTTCTAGTGATAAGACCTGACATTTGTTGAGCTGGTAGCAGTCCATATGAATTTGCAGAGATTATAAAATGGAATCCACCAAACACTTGCCAGATTTGTGATACTCGTTTGATAGATTGGTAAGTTGTGGCTCTTGTAAGCTCGCTCATTTATTTAAAATCAGGGAGAATTTGGGAGAATTAGGACATTTACTCTGGAGCTTTGGAGAATCATGGTACTACATGTTGCCTCTTGATTTTGGTGACCTTAAGACATGAATATTACTGTGTATTTTAATTAATGTTATACTATTTTAGTAATTAGCAAAGTATGAAGCAACATTAAGTTTTATTTAGATATTGTAATATGTCAGAACAGAGGAGTAGAAATCACATAAAGATGGATGCAAGCCTGTATAGATTTGGCACTATGCATATCTTTAAATTTCAATTACCTAGTTTTTTTGATAAAGAGGTAGAATTTTGTCCACCCTGTAATTCTAGAAGGTGCATGCCAAGATCAAAACAGAGCTGTGAATGTGAATTTCTGTGCACCTTGAAGAAGTCTTTGAGCATTCACAATCTATGTCAATACACTATGACATTTATGTCTACTAATGTCTACTAATGCCTGGGAAGCCTCATCTTGTCTTCCTAAGAAGTAAAGCTGAGTAGAAAGAGCAAGAAAAGAAGCAATTGGCAATGTAACAGCTGTCAGGTGTCTTATAAACTTTGCTGTGCGTTAAATGCAGTTTCTACATCCTAGTACATAGATTCTCCAATTCGCTACCTTTGAACTAGCTGGGTCACAGGAGTCTACATGGCTAAGCACATACTTGGTTTAGTTTTCATTCAAGTAGTATCCAGACTAGTGTGTGTGTGTGTGTGTGTGTGAGAGAGAGAGGGAGAGAGAGAGAGAGAGAGAGAGAGACAGAGAGAGAGAGAGAGAGACAGAGACAGAGACAGAGACAGAGAGACAGAGACAGACAGAGACAGAGAGAGACAGAGAGAGACAGAGAGAGAGACAGAGGGGGGGAATTGCAATATATAAAACTCTTCTATTTACTGGGCATGGTAGCACCTGGCTTTAGGGAAACATTGCTTTTGAGAATATGCTTGTAACTTAATATTTCCTGAGTGCTAGGAAGCATCTCTGGTATCAAGTTTACAAGAACGTAGTGTTAGGTAAAGTGTATGACCTCATTCCTCTGACACTCTACTTGTAGTTAGACAATAAGGTGATAAACATAGAATTTTGTGATGTTGTGGGTATGATATGTAGGAAAAACATGTAAGAAAGTAAACTAAACAGGATATAGGGACAGAAACTTAGAGGTCTGGTTGGTCTCACTCATAAAATCTGAACAAAGGCATGAGGAGTCTGCTGTGGTAGTGCACATGTGCAATAATCCCAGCATTCAAGAGTTAGAGACAAAAAGTTGTGAGTTGGAGACCAGCCTGGACTACATAATGAGGTTGGGGGTGGGGCAGAGGAAGAGGTTGAGAAATGTCTTTCAGAGACTGATAAGATTCAAAAGTTCTGATTCCCGAGTGTGCCTGGCACATTCAGGGAGCAGCTCAGAGGCTAGATGCCAGACTCACACAAAGGAAGAAAAAGATGTGTCTCTGGACGTTTTACCAGCCCCTAACTTCCACTATGAGAACCTGGCATTCAGATCCTTCCAGAGTCTGGTTCCAATCTTCTTTCTAGCCTTTTCTCTACTACTCCCTTTTATGCTAGACTCAGCATGAGCTAGCCTTCTGACTTTACATGAGTTATCTTCCCTTGGGTGTTACTGCCCTGAAAGCTCTTCAACTGCCTCCACTGCAGTGTTTTCAATGAGATGGGTATTCTCTCCAAAGCCCATTGGATAACATCTAAAGTTATTCTGATGTTGTTATGGCTACACTCTGCAGTTTCTGCTGACATCTGTAGATGGAGGCCAGGAATACATGCATATCTAACAACACACAGAACAGTTCCCACACAAGCATGTACTTTGTCCAACACTTCAATAATGCTTAGGCTGAGAAATCCTACTCTAACATTCTTAAGTCTTTCAAACTTGAGACTTCTTTCATTTGGTTACTTTTTCTGTTTCTGCTGTGCTTATAGGATCAAAGTATTATTTTATCTATTCTAATCTGACTTTGTACACATTTCAAAATAATGCAGCACAAACTTAATTTCTAGCTGTCTAATATGATTTTAGGTATCCATTCATTATCTATAAATTAGGATGAAAAGCAACTCATATAGTTGGAAGAATTAAATTTCGACTGTTATATGTAGGTTTTCACCACTATGCCTATTACAGAGCTTAAATATTATTATGCCAGTTTATAGATTTCTTTGTATGACACTTGAAAGCAATGGTTGTATTTCATGATTCTAGAGTCATGTTTCTTATATATTTTATCTTCAAGGGCAGATAAACCAGATCTGTTTTCTACAACTTTCTTAGTAATGGTGGAACATTAATAAGTCTTACATATATCTTCAAACAATGGGCTTCAAAAGTCTAGGAATATAGAGCCTGCACATTTCCTTTGAGGCAATAAGCTGCTTGTCTAAGGTCAGTGAGGTAATTCTTTAGTCTCTACCGATATTTGATCTAGGAGAGATCCACCTCAAACTGGACCTGCACATCTGCGGTGTCCTATACTTCTTCCTGTACTCAGGTGAGGACAGTTGTCCAGAGACAGGAGATTTGGGGTGCAGCATGAGGAGGCAGAGCTGATACACAGCATGAAGACCAGAGTAAGGACTGATTATGTCCACCTATCTGTCTTGTAGGTTTGATTATGAGTTTCTGCATTCTCAAGAATAACTTGCTGAGTTCCCAACTTGTATCTAGAGGTCAGAGCCTTGCAAGGAGGCAGGAAAGCTGTCATAATTTAGCAAGCCATCACATGTCACATCACTCTTAGGCAATTTCTCCCCTAGAGCAAGTCAATATTTTCATACACAGAATTTTCTTAAATGTAATTATATTTACAGAGCTACTAAGAATGGTCCTTTGTCATTTCTAATGTAGGGTTTCCAAGAACACTAGGAATCAAGGAGCATTTTTTTCTTCTGGGGAGAAACAGGGTGTGTTGGGGTGCTAGTGACATGGGGAGGGAGAGTTGGTAGAATAAATATACTTCTGGGGCAGCTACTTCTTTTCAGTTATGAGAACTTACCACTCTGCTTCTCATCTTGAGGTCTTGGCACTTGTTCCCCACACACCTTGTGCTCCTCTCCTTAATGAAGCTTACTCACACTGTAGTCTTAATATCTTACTTTAAACGTGTCTTCCCCAAAGACCTCTTGTCTCACTTCTCTGACCAAGGGAAATTGTTCTCCCTAACAATTTTACATCTACACCTCTCACTCTCCTCCTGAACACAGTTACAATAAGTGAAACTTCTATTTTGTTTCCCCCAGACTATGAGCAACAGGTGGAGCAGTAGTAGCAAGGTGGTCCTGCTCATTAGTTGATGCCTGTGCTCATTACAATACCTGAGGCATAATATATGTCCCATAGTAAAGATTTATGGAAGGAGTTGGTGAAGCAGGTATTAAGAGTCAAGGGCTTAGGGCTGCAGAGATGGCTCAGTCATTAGGAGCACTTGTTGCTCTTTCCAGATTCTTATTTGGTTGGAGTACTCATATGGTGGCTCACAATCATCTATAACTCCATTTCCAGAGGTTGTGACTTCTGACCCATGCAGACACTGCACACATATGGTTCTTATATGTGCAAGCAAAGTACTCCTCACCTAAATAATAAACAAATATTACTAATATATAAGAATAAAATATATTTATATATTTTTATGTTTTAAAGTTGATGGTCCAAAAAAAAAAAAAAAAAAAAACCACGTTGTCTTTTCTCTGTCCCCACCCCTTTCTGTTAATCTCTTGCTGAGATATTGAGTAACAGCTTTCTTCAGATATATCATTCATAACTACCATTATTTTATGTTCATAATTCTTCTTAGTCCTTGCCACAACAAGATCTAGAAGTTGAGACTATTTATTAACCACTTTGTATAGGTACAAAAATTAGAATAGAGGGAGGTTAATTGTTAGTTTTAATTCACATGAGTTTAAATCACCATGCCATCTTGATTTATGTGTGTTTACTTATAACACAAAGATGTTAAGCTAAATGATCCCTGAACTCTATTTAACTCATATTTAAAAAAAAAAAACAATTTAAAAAATTAAGCTAGGATCAATGAGACACCATAGTTGGGAGTAGGTTTTAGACACAGTTAAAAAGTGATTACTTAGAAGGTAGGTGTGGAGACATGAGAAGTGGGAGGGAGGTTGGCAGGAAGGAGAAGTCCTGCCGTCCTGCCGACAAGGTGATGTATCTGATCTCATTCCAATTTATCTAATAAGTTAAATGACTCCAGCCAGGGTTAACAGCTGCCATAGCACTGGCTTTACAAGATGTGACAAAGACCAGGCAGGAGTCAATAGTTTGCCAAAAGCTAATGATACATTCTGAAAGTGGCATATCATTTAGTCTGTCTCACTCCCCTATCCCCCAAAGCATATTTCCCCCTTCCTCTTCTCTAGGACTTCTTGCTGTCTGACAGCAAAGCAAATGAGCTATGTCCAGTGAAGAATGAAGGCATAACCCAGAGCTTCACGTTGCTTGCTGACTCTGTTTAATCGTGCATGACTGCCTGAGTCATTGGAGATGGCATTGGGAGTGGAGCGTAAGAAGTGCAGATCCACTAGGTCCCATGAAGGCCTCCATCTGTCTCTGAGGAGGTTTGTTTTCAGAGGTGCCATAGTAAGCAAGGACAGTCGTGATACTAAGAGTCAAGAGATGAACATGACTCCCAAGATAATGGACAAGTGGGGCTTCTTTGTAATTCTAGGTGTGGTTCTATAGGCTGTAAGGAATGTGAATCCCTAGCCACATTGCCTGGCAATGAGGATGGCTTCTTTCTCAGCTGACACTCAATCACGTGACTCTAGCAAGCACAGTCTCTTGGGCTTACCATGTCCCTATCTACAAAGACAAGATAATGGAGCAGCATGGGGCATGGAGCCTTAATTATTGTTTGCAGAGGACTTGCATGTTTCTGAATGAATGATGCAATCAAGGTGCTGTACAAAATGTTATCATTTTGCATGTCAGTTAGCAAGACAGGTAACACCTGTCAGTGGGTAGGGGGTGAGTCTTAATCAAGGTAGAGCTGTAAATGTAAGGGAGAGGAGGAAGCTGGAGGAATCCTATTCCAGAGAAATTATAGCTTCTCCATTTAATTGGCTACACTCCAAATCTTTTATTCTTAACATTAGCTAGTCTGAACAACTAAATGTTAGCCTCAAATTCTTTGACTCCTTTTCTATCAATAGGTAAAGTTTGCTCCTATTCCTTTGAATGTGGGCTTTAAATGGAAATGGCATAAGGCCAACATAGTCTTTAAGACAACTTGTAGCATTTATTGATCTCTGGGAGCCCTGGGACACCATGTAAAGCATCCAGATGCCTTATTCTAGTATCCAGGCATATGTAATTGATAGAGGAGAAAAGTGGGGCTAGGTCAAAGAATGAAGCCCTCTTGGATCTTCAAACTATATTGTGACTGAATTATTGTCACAGAAACTTGGGGAAACACCCAGCCAAATCTTGTTTGAATCTCTGACTCACAAAACTCTATGATCAGGGTAGCTACACATGAACTCACAGTGATACCACTTACTTGCTGTCCACTGCATTCCTTACTTACATTTTACTTGAAAATTGAGTAAGTTTACTTTGAATTTGTACATGAAGAACTTAATTCCCAGATAGAACAAATAAGACAGACAATGCTTGGATTCAAACCTGTGTCTTTACAAGGCTGTAGCTCAAGCAAAGGGGTTTCCAAGACAACCACGCCTCAGCTGCCCATCTTTCCAAAGAGCCCATCCTGGTGCAGGAGAGATTTATTTCAACATTTTGTTCTTTTGTTCTATGCACTGTCCACATTCCATTCTTAAACCCACCCAGGAAAGTGTGTTTTCCTTCAGTGTTCACAAAGATGAATTAGGTCTCAGATCTTCAGGATGTGATCATTGATTCAACAATTCTCTGTGCCAGCCTCTGTGCTCTGTCTCACTGTATCTTCCCCTCTTCTCCTTGACTTATGAGGGAGCTTCTCTCATCTGTCTTCATTTTATAGAGCAGGATCCATACCACCTAGATGGCTCATTTCCACACCCAGAGTGAGCAGTAGGGTCTTGTTCTGGGAAATTCTTTAGAAAGGGTTATGCAGGAGTTCTTACATCACCACCTGTGCTGGAATTCTATGTGTCTAAACTCCTTATAGCAAAGGGTTGGCTTGCACAAATTCTGGAAAGACAGCTGCTATTGATGCCTAGGACAGCCATCTGCTTCAGCTGAAGCCAAACTAGCCCTACTCTGAAGAAGAGCATTACGGAAGGCTAAGGGACTCTGCTCACCACCCTGATTAGCTTTACATTTTAGGAAACATGAGGAAGTGTCTGGTGCATGCTGACCCTTGTTCTCTGTGGACAAATGAATCTATTTACTCTTAGCAGATGAGTTACATTATTGTCAAATGGTCTTGGAGCTAAAGAGACATTCAGATAATATTGGCTTAGCCCTTTAAGTCAGACAAATGAGCTACTGCTAATCCTCTAATAGATATCATAAACCATATAAGCTGCTACCCTTCCTTGCTTTCTATGCTTCAACAACTGGTCTCCAGTTCCATGACCCAAGCTTGTCTTTTGTTACAGCCTTTGTCCATGCTGTTCTTATGCCTAGAAAAGCACTGTTTCTTCAGATCCTATGAGACTCATGTCTATGTATTTGAACCTCCCTTGTAGAGTACTTACTGTATGTTAGGCCTATCCAAGGTCTGTATACACACTAGCCATTTAAATCTTCAAATAATTCTATAAGAAAAACAAGGGACGCAGGGGAAAAGCCACTATTAAGCCTCAGATCACAGATGGTGGATCAAGACCTGACACTCCTGAATGTCATGCTGTCTTTTCTTCATGCTATTGTTTCCTATTGAATGCAGATATATGACTATGTGAATTTGCCATATTTGTATCTTTACTGCTGATTTCTTATTGCCTATGGCTTCTTCCCTTGGCTGTGTACTCTCTATGTTCAGGTACATAGGTGGGATCTTTCACAACTCCATTTTTAGTGCACTTGCTAAATTACATTAAGTAACATTTTTGATTGAAAGTACTGGGCCCTGCCTACTCTCCTAGTCCAGACTGATCCTTAGCTTTTTTGTTGTTTCTCTTTACCATCTGTCACTTTTGTTCCTTTTAAAAGAACAGCACTTACATATGAGCAGGGAAGTGTATGATTTTGTATCAAAAATAGATCTAGTATTGAGTCTTGTTAGTCTCGACTAACATCTACGATAGATTAGATCATAGGCAGGCCATTTCGACATTCAGAGTCTAATTGGTGGCAAGTTACATCCTTTTGACTGGGAGGGAAACTACCAGGAATAGTAATGGTAGCATACATAGCAGATATCAACTGATCTCACAGGTGTGCCAGGCATTGTGCTAAGCCATTTTGTTTGACAGTCCTCAAAACCCCGCATGCTAGATAGAGTTATCAAGCCACTTTTTCAGATGAGACAATAAGCACAGGGAAGTTAGGTATCTTGTCTGAGAACAGTCATATTTCAAACCCATGCAGAGTAATTCCCTAACCCGAGCTGCTAAACACTACAGTTGTGTCTGTAAGAGCACTGTGAAAAATGTCAGTGATTATCATTGTAACGAAGCACTGCATAATGTGAAATGGGCGATTGCTTCTTGGGGCTTAAGTCTATATCCAAAAGAAGCCCTGTCTCTAGCCTGGCCCTTGGTTGAAGTGAGCATCTTGTAAGAGATGTGCTTCACCCTAGCAGGGGGCTGACAGGATGATAGAATGTTTCTCTCAAGGTGGCAGGGTAGGAAGAGACAAAACAAAAGGGGAAAAAATTTTAAAAAATGAAGGTTAAGTTATTGGAATGTTGCTAGTGCCAATGCCTCCCCTTTCTTCCAAACATTAGCTGGCATTTAAAAAAATGTATATAATTGTGCAAGTTCCATATTATAAATGGATTTACAGATGGTGCTGTATGTTTCATATCTTTTGAAAAAAACTAAAGCAATATGTTGGCAGAATAAACACATTTTTACTTCTGCACATAGAAATTGAGATTGATGTTAAGATGTTTGTTTCCCATTGTGTACCAATGGGAGAAGTTAGCATCACTTTTATGGATTATAGTAATACATGTTTCTATTGGAGTGAACAGCTACAATTATTTTTAAAAGCACAGATATTATTAGCTCCTTTGCATGACAGTGGCTCTGCATACATTTTTAATGCTTCAATGGTGGAGACTCATTGACATTTCATGTTTGCAGTATGTGTGCTGCTGTGCTGTGTGATATGTCACTCAGTGACTACAGTATATCAGAATGGAGGCAGGAGGCAAAGAACATCAGAGATCAAGGACAGAATTCCTGCAATTCTGGCCAAACTGAATGAAACATTTCAGAATTCATTTTTTTTGTAATTTATGATTTATAAATGTGGAACCATGATAGGAAATAAAAGTGAATGTTTACATCATGTGTTATAGTGTACACAAGTTCTTGGAGGTCATTGTCACCATTATAGATGTACAAATTGTTAAATCAGAAAGATTTGTGACTTTATATCTTTAGAGCCAAGAAGATTAGAGATTTGATATTTTATTCTCTGTCTACAGAATTTTCTCTTGTATCATTACTTTCAGATTTCTCTTATATAGTTACTATTTCTCTAATTCACTGATAGAGAATAAAAGGAAAAGATTTGGATCTATAAATCTTGTGGTATTATCAGAAAGGTGCCAAAAAGAATGTAAACGTTATCTTTCCAGGATCACATACTACATTCTTTCTATCCATTAATTTATCCATCTGCTGATGTGTACTCCATCAGTATTCATAAATTAACATGTGATAATGATAGTTAAACATTGATTTAAAAAGCCATACTAATAAAATTAGTCTGGCATACAGATAAACATATAAAAGAATGGTCTAGAACAGAAAGCCCCCTATACAAGTCTACATTGAGAGAGTCAACAGACTTTCAACAAGGGAGTCCAGAATACCCCACAGAGAAAGGATGTTCTCATTTTTAAAAATGTTGTTGAGGAAAATGGTTTGCATATGCAGTAGAGTGAAATTGGGTCCTCATTTTACATCATGTATCATTTCAGATGGATGAAGCCTTCAATGTAAGATCTAAAACAGTTCCTAGAAGAAACTATATGATAAAATCTTTATGACATTGCTCTTGGCAATGACTTCTTAATGTGACATCAAAGGCATAGGTAACAATAGCACAATGAGGCCAAACAAACAACATGACCAACAACAGCATAAATATGTATATTCAAGGAAACAACTTATAAAGGCAACCTATGAGATTAAAGTACAACACAGCTCCAAGCATCACACACTGACTTTGTTAGTTATAAATGAGTCTGGGTCACTGCAGAAGACATTGGGTGTGAAGTGAGGGATGTGCAGCATCACTTACACACTCACTCATTCACTCACTCACTCACTCACTCACTCACTCACTCACTCACTCACTGGATGATTTCCATATGCCCTCTGGAGAGATTTGGTTTTAGAGGTGCTATGATAAGCAAGGACAGTCATGATGTGGAGTTACTTGGGGAGCACAAATCCTAGGACAATGAACATGTTGGGCCATTTTGGACCTCTAGGTATGAGGCTACAGATAGTAAGGAACGCCAATGCCTATGGTATGGGCAAAATTATTAAATTGCAAATTACATATCTAGTAATCCATTAATTTCTAAAATATAAGACATGCCTACAATTCAATATTAAAATACAACTGCCCAATTTGAAAATGGACTAAAGATTTGAATAGATACATAAAAAGACACCAAAAAGGAGCTAAAAGGTTATAAAAATGTTAATCGCCTAAGAGTCAAGGGAATTGCAAGTATGAAACACAATGAATTGCCTTCTTATATCTGTGAATACAGTTTCTACTATCTGTCTGTCTATCTTTTTATTCTATCGTCTATCTATCATCTATATCTATCAATTGATTAATCAATCATTTATCTATATCTATATATATTACCTATCATTTATTTCTCTATCATCTATCTATCTATCTCTCATGTTACAACAATCATTAACTATATCATCTTTCTCTCATCTATTTACCTGTCATCCATCTACCTGTTTTCTAGCATCATCATCATGATCTGCATCTTTAATCTATCTACCTATCTATCTATCTATCTATCTATCTATCTATCTATTATCTATCTATCATGTCTGTCTGCCATCCTTTCAGAGATGTTAGTATGCCAATGTCTATTGTGTTGTTAGTAAGAAAAGGGTGTATAAGCAAACTATAATTATGTTAAAAATAAATGGATTTTTAAATTAATATATACATACCAGGAGATGTGTTTCAGTTCCTTTTATTAAATAACAGAAATTTTCAATATGAAATAGTGTGGATGAACCTTGAGGACATTATATTGAATAACATTAGTCAGTCACAGAAAAACAAATGTTACAGAGATGAAGAAAAACGTCATAGACCCAAAGAATAGCATGATGGCTACTAGTGGCTGGAGAGAGGGCAGGATAGGAAGTTACAGAATGATAAAATAATGTTATAGGTAAGAAAGATTAATAAGCCTTAAAGATTTGCTCTGAACACCAAACCTATAGTCACCAATAATGCATTGTATTCTTAAAATGCTGATGGTAGATTTCACGTTATATTATTACTATAATAAATTACTGTAGGAAGGGGAGCCCACCTCTGACACTGTTAATAATATTCTTCTATGCTTGCAGACAGGAGCCTCACATAGCCATCATCAGAGAGGATTCACCAAATAACTGATGAAAACAGATGCAAAGATCCACAGTTGAACATTAAGCAAAGCTTGAGGGATCCTATAGAAGAGGGAGAAGAAGTATTGTCGGAGCCAGAGGGGTCAAGGAAGCCACAAGAAAAGCTACAGCATTAACTAACCTGGACCTATAGGGGCTCATAGAGACTGACCCATTAACCAGAGAACATGCATGGGGTTGACCTAGGTGTTCTGCAAATATGTAATAACTGAGTAGTTGTTTTGGTCTTTTTGAAGGATTCCTAACAGCTGGAGCAGGGGTTGTCTCTGATTATGTTGCCTGCCTTTAGGACTCTTTTTCCCTACTGGACTGCCTTATCTATCCTTAGCAGAAGATGTGCCTAGGCTTATTGCAGCTTGATATGCGAAGGCTGGATGAGAACCATGGGAGGCCTCCCCTTTTCTAAAGAGAAAGGGAGGAGGAGTGGATGGGATGAGGAGATGAAGAGGGAAGGGGAGGAGAAAAGGAAGGACCAGGAGGTAAGGAGCACCAGAAAAGAAAGAAAGTTCCAGTGACTGAGCAAGAGAGTAGGAGTTTCTAGCAAGGGAAAAGATGGAAAGAAACTGTACTGGAATGTGGTCAGGTTAGAAAATGGCTGAAAAATCAAAGGTGAGAGGACTGACTGATGAAACAGCACTTTTGAGAGAAAGGGTTAATCTTGCCAGAGTGGGAGGAAGGGCAGAATAGCCTGGATTTATGAGATCTCCCCATCAGCTTTTCCAGTAGTCTTACAGGTTCCATGATATCAAAATGCCCAGTGCTTCAGTTGCAGGAAATACAGTCATTTGCAAAGAGAGTTGACTAAGTCTTAGATCTAAAAATGCCCGGTGCTTTAATTGTGGACAATATGGTCATTTGCAACAAAATATTGAACAAGGCATCTCTAAGGGCATTGGTTTTTCTAAATATAAACTAGAAAGAATGACTAGCCTTTCAGGGACGTATAAGTAATGTGGCAAGGGTTGGCACTGGACCAGTGAGTATAGGTCCAAAAGAGATATTCAAGGTAATCTCTTACCACTGGGAAATGGCCATAGGGGCCTATCTCAGGCTCTGCAGCAAAAATGATGAGTCATTTCGTCAAGGGACAATAGCAGCTGAGAGACAATGGGTAATAGAAAAAAATGTGGAATTAAATTAGCCTATATACTATAAGGATGTATTAACATCACAATGGAAGCCAGTAAAAGTTTTACATTGGTGACTTGGATTTGTTTATATATCCAGAGGAAATGAAAATCTATATTAAAACTTATAAAGATTATAATTGAGCAGGAGAGATCTCCTGAAAACCTCGGTCACTAACCTGCAAAGTGCCTATTTCATTGAAAATGTCTCTGTTTATTTTAGAATTTCTCTCTAAACATAGCACAATTAATGGCTTAAAATGGAAATAGGGAAATGCACTGAACATTTTGTATGTTTCTTTAAAAAACACTGAAATATTATAAGAAAGTGTTCTTGTTTTAAACCTTTCGCCTTTCGGATGTGGGACTGCTTCAGATTGTCCATAGCAGCTGACTATGATTTGGTTTGTGCTCTAGCAGGTGTGTGATTTTTTTTTTTTTTTTTTTTGCCAGTTGCAGATAGTTTCTGCTCTCATGTGATGTTTGGAACCGTGGGACTTTTCAAAGGGCTCTGAGAGGTGGTTGTTCTTTGGTTGTTGTTGGTTGCTGTTGGTAATGGTTTGTTAAGTAGTCATGTGCAAAGAAGAAACAAGAAGAAATTAGATATCCCAATAGTGAAGAACAAACTTGCCCCAAGGAACTCTATGTCCCTAATCAGCAGAAAGTAGTCTAATGATAACGTCTCCCCTTTTCTGACCCTTGACTTTCCTTTCCTCTCTATCCCTTTTTCTCTTTTATCTAGTGATGGAGAATTGAAATAGTAAAAGGCAAGGAGTGGAGAAGGGTGGAGGAAAGAACCTATAAATCAGTAAAAGCAAGCTACTGGAGGAGAAACTGCAGTTGGGATGTATATTGTATTAATTAATTAATTAATTATTAAGGAAAAGGCATCATGGCCAGTAGTCCAGGAGACACAAGCCAGTAAGCAGCACTCCTCCATGATCTCTGCTTCAGTTCTGCCTCGAGTTTCTACCTTGACTTCTCTTTATGATGGACTATCAGGTGAAGGATGATGAAATCAATCTTCCTCAAGTTTAAGTTGGGAGTGTTTTATCAACACTATAGAAAAAAAAACTAGGACAGTAATGAAAATAAAATAAAATCTTCCTAAAAATAAGTAAATTACAGTAAAAAGTAGAGAGTTACTATATTCTGTACTAATTGATTAAAATAGACACAATAACATTGGCAATGAAACTAAAGTGTTATTACACAATGTTGATGGGTATATACTTCGTGAAGGAGAGAGGACTAGGGTTATGGTGACAAGAATAGTGCCATTGACTGGCTTATTGGAAGGATGGGGAGAGGTATGAAGGATTGGGGTATGAAGAAGGGAGCATGGGGGCCACATCATCCTCTTTCCTAGTAGAAAACCAATCAGCAAGTGACAGTTGAAATGGGAAATTTAAGAAACAGCAGGGTACCTGACTAATACAGAAGTAGAGGCTCACAGCCATCCATTGAACTGAGTATAGGGTTCCCAGTGAAGGAGTTAGAGAAAGGACCCAAGGAGCTGAAGGGTTTGCAACCCCTTAGGACGAACAACAATATGAACTAGTACCCTCAGAACTCCCAGGGATTCAACTACCAACCAAGGAGTACACATGGTTGGACTGATTGCTCTGGCAGCATGTGTATAGTAGAGGATGGCCAAGTCGGTCATCAATGGGAGGAGAAGTCCTTGGCCCTGTGAAGGTTCTGTGCCCCACTGTGGGGGAATGCCAAGGCCAATAAGTGGGAGAGGGTGGGGTGGCAAACAGGGGGAGTGGGGAGGCAACAGGGGTTTGTTCTTGTTTTTTGTTTTGGAGGGGAAACTGGGAAAGGAAAAATCATATAACATGTAAATAAAGAAAATATCTAATAATAATAATAATAAAAAGAAACAGTAGGGTAAACATGTCTTCTGAAAACATGAACGCAAATAAGATGAAACCCTTGTAAGAGATCGAGAAGTCACTAGCTGCCAGCTTAAATTATAGAATTGTGGTATAGGATAGCTATGTAAGAGACAGCCTTTATACATGCCTAAGTTTCATAATTTATTTAAAATATACATATGTAAAATGACTTTGATAAAGATAAAAAATAATTTCATACAATTTATAGAGTAGAAACATGGAGAGAGAACTGTCTTCCTCCTAGCACATGTTTATTCCAGAGAAAATTCCCAAGCATCCTTACCCTCTCCATTCTTCTTCTGATGCACCCTGGGGGAAGATGTGAAAAGGACACTTTCAAGATCAAAAGTTCTGAATTTAGCTATTTCCTTTTGGTTTCTAGAATTTAGGAAACTTTTCATTCACTGTTTGATTCTTTTTCAACAAAATCTTTCAGTTGTGGGTAAAAACCAATGATCACCATCATAAAAATAGAAGTGCTGATTTTACTCAATGCTGTATATGCAGATAACCCTTTGATAGTAAAATAAAAGCAGAATCACTAATTCAGTACCAGTGCAGGACAGACAGAATATAAGGTTTATCTTACCAATTTTTTCCTATCTGGGGCACAGTTAAATTTGCCCCACAGGTCTCTGTGTCAGGAAGAGAGATAGCCAAACATGTTCTGTTGGTCTCCTCAGTTAACCCTTACAGCCTGTCCCCCAACCTTTGCATAGAGGAAGGTTGGCCAAGGCTGCTAGCTCTCAGCTCCCCTAGGAGTAGGAGCTAAAAGAAACTACCTATCTGCCTTAATCTATCTCCATCTCACTAACCAATTTGATCCTCACAGCAATGAGACTGAACACAGGTCAAGCATTCATTTCTCTATTGTGTAGATGAGAAAATTCAAGTTTAACTAAGTGGAATGATTTGCTGACATCCCAGTGGTGAGAAAGTAACACTGCCAGCAGCACAAATCTTTCAACTCTGAGCCCCAGGGGAAGTTGATTGGTTAAAGAGACACTTTTGTGCTTGCACACCTCTACTGTCTACTCAGACCATGGTAGATCTAGAGAAGACATTGAGACTAATCATAGCCTTCTATTCTTTCTGGAGCTCAGGAAAAGAAGGGTCCATGCCTATTTAACTCCCCTTGATACAGTTCAGAAAGAGAAAAAGTGTACATATGTGTATAAATATATCCATATATTTCATTTGAATAGTATTGCTTTTTCACATATTTGGAAGTTGGAATTATTTCAATCAATGTATCTCATTTCTGGTAATTCATACCCCTATATATTTAAATGTCATATTTTCTATCAGGCACCCGAGAGCAAGAGTCACATGCAGAATAAACTTGCTCTCTGGGTCTGTTGTGTATAGCTGGAGAGGAGGGAACTTTGCAGGGGAGCTCTTAAATTCCAGAACAAGACTATAATTAGCTGTAATAGGACCCAGAGTAACTTCACGGCCATAATTCTCAGCAGGAAAACAATTATATTGCAGCCATATAACTAGACAGACATGCTGTAAATACAAAACATTCTCTGGAAATATATGCTCTGTATTTCTAAATACACGGAAAATTAAGTCAGACACTTCTTAGCTGATTGTAATTCAATACAGCATTATATCCTTTGTTTTTCTCTACATTTCCCTTCCCTGCTCAGCTATCGGATTTTTCTTCCATATGTTTTAAGGGAGACATTTCTCACTTAAAAAAACAACAAGAAAAGGACTTTAATGACTCTCAAACCTGACATGTTTTAGGAAGGTTGTCTGACATGACTGACATGAGCCCTGGCTTAGAACCCAGGAGGTTAAATCCTTTTCCTAGTTCTAACCAGCCTAGTCACTTCCTTCATCCTGAAGTTGTGAAATGGCAGTTTAGACACAAACTCTAGCAAGAAGATCGGGGACATCTTCAAGTAAGAAGTGTAGTATTTGTTTTTGTAGCTGCCTGCAGCCACACATACGAATGGGTTTTCTGGAATGAGATTCAGGGTACCGGAAATGCGGGAAGGAGTTTGAAAAAATGAGACCGACACATGGTGTACTTTCAGTCCACCATCATTAATTGAATTCTCCTTGTTACAAGCCAACAGGTAGATAAAGCAAAGCCCCTCCCCCAAGTCTGTCAGCAACCTGGACCAATCAGCAGCTTCATCCTCAGTCTTTGGAGGCGGGACTTCCGGCTTAACAGGAACTTGTAGAGAGGCGTGGCTATTAGCAGGAGGTTGGAGAAAGGCATGGCTATTAGCAGGAGGTTGGAGAGAGGTGTGACTATATGTGGCAAGGCAGGGTCTGACAGAATCAGCCCTCAGCTGTAGGAGGGTCACAGTTTTATTCAAAAAAAAAATGAGCCAGTGTTTAAAAGATCAATGGATTTCACAAAAATATCAAGGCTACTAGCTTCTAATAATACAACAACAACAACACAATTGTACCATAGTATCTCCAAAGTTCCTAACAGCAAGGCTTGGCAGATGCTGGCAGCTGGAGATTGAAGCATATTTAAAATCTTCTGCAGCTTGCTACAGAGCTCTCTGTTTATTTAGGTTGTCTGGTTTGTGATTGGATTTCTAACCTATAAAACAAAGACTTTGGGCTGAATGCTGCAATTTAGATATCTTGAGTGTCCACTAAGTTGGTCCCCCCCCCATCTAAGATCTGTAGCAGCCCAGACTATGGTGTGATTTACAATTGACTAAAAGACATGAAGACAAATATAAAGAACTAAATTACACATTTTTTTTCACTCGGCTTGTGTTCTTATGATGCTCATAGTCAATTTTAAACTCCTACCCCAGGATAGAACTAATAATAAATCACAAATATCTGCACAAATTGCAGTGGTCTCTGTATGAGAATATATCCCACACAGAATGGCTAGTTCTTTTTCCCATTAATCTGTTTAAGCACTCCCAAATCTCTGGGTTTACTGGGGGTTAAATCAGAACCTTGACACCATTTAAAAAGTTTTCTTTTATAATGACCTATCTGGCTCCGATATAATCCAAGAGTCAGAGTTATCCTAGAGTTTCTTCTTAGATTCTGTTCTCCAGAGACTGCACAGTGAAGAGCTTCATAGGCCCAGGTAGAAAGAAAACAGATACCCGAGTCCCTGTGTGAGTCTATCTCTAATACCAAAACCAAGTGCCCTTGGCTCCATTGATAGCTGCATGCCAAGAAATTAACCAACAAGAAAATACAAAGAGAATGGTTCTTAGAATAAAAGTTGCTTTTAGTCTGTGCAACTATCACTCTCTACCCTGGAGTACTGTGTCCTCAGAATGGCAGGGAATATGGACTTTTTTCACACCATAAATACTGCATGAACACTTTGGGATAATCAACAAGGTGAAATTTCTAATTTTATAAGGTTTTTGAATTTTAAATAGTTGTTCTTTAATTCCAGGGTTGGGAGAAAACCCATTACTTCCTAGTTAAGATAGTTAATCTTTACATTCTTTAAGTGTTATTCTTTTTTGGTGGAGGAAGTGGACAGTATTATTTTGTTATTAATTTCTCATTTAATTTCTTTTGTTTGCCTTATATAATGATTATTTTTTTGAGACAGAATATTGACATATAGCCCTGTCTGGCTGTGAATGTACTATATATACCTTGAATCCAAAACCTTCTTGCCTCAATGCCCCTCAATGCATTCAAGGTAGTCCAATAGTTATTTAACACACTGCCATGGTTAGTTCCCTTCACTTTTCCGGACAACTTAGTCTCTTTGCAGTATAACATTAGAGGTAGGATTTATGGCAAATTATCAATGCAGGAGAACTACACTCTTGTGATGGTAGAAGCAATCAGCACTAGACCTGCTCAGATCTGTCAGAGCATACTCACTTCCCCTCTGGAGGATACACTGTTGAGGACAGTGTCTGACAAACAGAGGCATTAAATGTACCAGCTGGTGCTGTGGTGTTAGACATTATAATTTCCAGGGCTCTTAGAAATAAGCTTGGTTTTAATAAATTACACAGTCTCAAATATTTGGTTATAGCCACAAAAATGGACTGAAACAAACCCTCTAATAGACAGGGTAGACTCCAGTACCACATTGAGAAATAAACCACCTGAGCATTTAATTATAATCTAAAGTCTTTATTATGGACATTTTTATATTTTCATTTTTTAAATAGTTTTAGTGTTTAATATATTAGATATATTAAATTTTAGCCAACCTTTATTTTTTGTGCATCTATTAAGATGAGTCACATGATCCTTATCTTTTAATTGCTTAAGATAATTGACTAAATTAATCAAAGTTCTAATGTTAGGTTGATTTTGAATCCCTGGCTTTTTAATTAAACTGGCTGCCTAGTTCATTTACAATTAGGATTTACTCCTAAAATAGCTATTTGAGGATAGTTACATATATTTCTATAAATATTCTCCTCACAGAATTTCATCTCACTTGGTATTCCATTCGTTTTAAAAAATATTTCTATTTAATATTAATAATTTCTAGTGTAATTTCTTATGTACTATCAACTCTTTCTAAGGGGCTTTTAATTCTTTATATGTGTATTAGTTTTAATTTCTGTTTCTTAGAGTACTTGGAATTATAACTTACTTTAACTAGAGCAGAGAATTTTCAGTAGCAAGATATTCTCTGACTGAATTGACAACAACCAGGAAGTCTACACAGGACTGACCTAGGCTCTCTGCATGTATGCTACAGTCATGTAGCTTGGTCTTCTTGTGAGACTCCTAACAGTGGGAGCAAAAGCTGTCTCTGACTCTTTTGCCAGTTTTTGGGACCTTTTTCTTTATTCTATGTTGCCTCATCCAGCCTTCATATGAGGGGAGGTGCCTGGTCTTATGGCAACTTGAAATGCCATGTTTGGTTGATCCATAGGAAACTTGCCCTTTTCTGAAAGGAAATAGAGGAGGAGTAGATGATGAGATATAGAGGGGAGATGTAGGGTAGGGAATGGGAGGAGAAAATGGAGGGGAAAATGTGGCTAAGAAGTAAATAAACAAATTATACATACATATATTTATATATGTATATATGACATCCATGCATTGACATACATACAACAAGCCTGAAGAGCTTGTTGAGGGTTGATTTTTAATTATGTTGTTTAAATCTTCTATCTCATTTTTGCATTCTTAATCATTCAACTATAGAGAAAATCTATTATTGCTATGAGGTTTGAAAATGTCTTTCATAATTCTGACCCGTTTTGCTTAATACATTTTCAAGCAGCTAATTATATTCATATTAGTTGATAATTGACATTCATATTAGTTAATAATTGTTTGGTCTATTTAGTGAGCTGAACCATTTATCAATAAATAGTGTTTCCTATTTCATTTTTTAATTGGCACTTAAAATTATACACACACATACACATATTAATCACTGTATTTGATACTTTGATACACACACATACACATATATGAATCACTGTATTTGATACTTTGA
>NW_022196911.1:43066883-43094025 GCF_008632895.1 Mastomys coucha | reverse complement strand
TGAATCACTGTATTTGATACTTTGATACACACACATACACATATATGAATCACTGTATTTGATACTTTAATACATACACATACATATGTATATATGAATCACTGTATTTGATACTTTGATACACGCACACACACACACACACACACACAATGTAACATTCAGATCAAGGTATTCATATTTATCCCTAATGCTTTTATTACTGCTTTACTATGAAAACTTTAGAAAATCTTTTCTTTTAGGTTAGTAGTGATTTTATTTGCCTTTACACTTTGGGGCAAAAATTTAATTTACTAGTAATGTGTCCCAATTTATTTATTTTTAACTTAGTATATCTTTAATTCTTTTACTTTTTATACTTAAATATTTTTACTATTAAATGTAATCCATATTTCAAGAAACATTACTCCTACAACTCGAATAACCCTTAAGAATGTTCCAAAGTGAGGAAAGGCCACCTGATCCCATCATCCTGCATCTACCTGCATCTTGAGGGATGTCCTCAAGAAACTCAGCTACCCAGGTTTGAATGATTAAGCTTCATTCTCAAGTACATCAGCTTGAAAAACATCCAAATGACTGACTGATAGAGCACACCTATAGGTATGCTTTCAAGGAAATTTTCAGAATGGATTAAGTAAGGGGGATATATTGTACCTAAATATAGGCAATGCCAGACTTGGGGAAAGGCTAGTAGGCCAATTTTAAGTGGGCTTGCACTCATAAAGGGTTCAAGGTTGAAGAGAATGATTTCTTGCTCTTTCATTTATGTAAGAACATAGAAAGGAGTACTGCCTGAGAAGCAGACAGAAATCCTCACTAAACTCTAATCCCGATGCTTTCAGCCTCCAGAGCTATATGACATTTTATGCTTCTTATAAATTATCTATTCTCAGATATTTTCTCACAGCTGCACAAACAGACTGAGATAAGATGTATTTTCCATCTTCAGCACGTCATCTCCACAAGGCTCCCTCAGGCATGCCTTCCAAGAGCCAGCCTACCATTCTAGCAGGCCATTAAGTTCAAAAAAAATATTGGTGTGACAAGAACATGACCATGTGCCTGCTGCTTCACTCCTATGGTCTAAGGCAGTTATGATGAGTCCTCGGTTGGTGGGCCAAATGTTCAATTAGTCTTTCTTTAGGGCTATGAGTTGAGGTCCTGTGGAAAGGAAAACTAAGTCTACCCCAGAAGACTCAGTACCCCAGTGTACCTCAAGATGAATTTCTGCCTGGAGTCCTGCATTCTATGCAGTTACTTTACTGCTGAGTAATTGCTCATCTCTTCAGTGGTGGTTGAAAAGGAAGGTGAGTGTGTTCTCTTGCTGAGAAGCTATAATTTTGAAATTAGTTATAGCTTTCCCATGTGGCTGTCATTACTGGGCTCACGTTAAATCTCTATCCAAGACACCAAAGCAACTCCATTTAGGGTTATATTTTGCCAGAACTTGGTTGGCAGGTGGCATAATCTGGGTGATGTTAACTTGTGAAGTCATAGCATTTTGCTGACATTATCTCTTTAGCTGTTGATTTTTTTGTTTTGGCCACTAACATGTGAACCAAAGGCCTTTTCAACCATCTGACCTACCTATCAAACATCTCACCTACCTATCTCTTGTTTAGGCCTACCTGTATCCAACTGTCTAGTATTTAACCTTCCAGAATGTTTTCCTCTTGGGGCAGATGACCATATGAGACAATAAAACCCTGCTCAATTGGATTCTTGTCAGTTTGAGAGAAGATATAGATTGATCTGGAAAGAGGGAACCTCACGATAGATAAGGCCTCCATCAGACTGATCTGTAGGCAAGTCTGTGGGGGATTTTCTTAATTGATGATTGATGTGGGAGGTTCAGCTCACTGTAGGAAGTACCACCCCTAGGCTAGTGATACCAGGTGTCATAAGAAAGCAGGCTAAGCAAGCCATGGAAAGCAAGGAAGTAAGCAGCACTCTTCCTTCAGTTATTTTAGTTCCTGCTTATAGTTCCTGTTTTAAATTTCTTCCATGACTTTATTCATTGATGGACCATATTATGGAACTGTAAGTCAAACAACTTCTTTCCTCCCAAAGTTGACTTTGATTAGTGTTCTATCATAGCAATGGAGAAAATAATTAAAATAGTGGAATCCAGATGTCCTATAATTAAAATTTCTGTCAGTACTGTGTCCAAGTAGCTTGGAAGGAGCTTTCACGGGGGTACATAGTTCTCTACTGCAAATGGCATGGCCTTTCTCTACAGCTCCAATGTTCACAATGTAATTCCTCACTGAGATTTTTCATAACTCTCTGCAGTGTCTTTGAAATCCAAATATGAAAAGAAGATCTCAACACTGCTGGGAAATAAGCCCAATACATCAGAGGTGCTTGCACTTACTGTTTACAAGCTGTGACCTCACAGAAATCAGCCTTCCATGTCACTTGGTAAAGAGTTTGAAGCAATGTGTGTTACTTCTATCACTTTATTAACTCTGAATCTTAACCCACTCTTCATCACCTTTTGTGTCTTATTGGTACTGCATTGTATCCATTTCATTTTTTTTTCCAGTTCATGTGTAGTAAAATATTACTGGTAGAGGAGCTGTGGGAAATTTCTCTCCATCTTTCAAATATGCTTCTTTTTCCCATGACCCTTCTATGGCATGTAGGTTTTCTGGAATACTCCATAACATTAGTGGTGGCAAAGGTAAATGGAACAGCAGAGGTCAATGAAAATATTTAATTTCTGAAGAAGGTGGTACTACCTTGACATTACGAAGTGCAGTGTGGAATGCTGGTAGTAAGAATGATGTAGCCCACAGAGTTATTTGATAATGGTTATTTTATCCTTAGAAACAAAATTCTTGAAGATCACTTAATCTACGTAAGAACAACAGAACTCCCTTCTATGTCTGGTTAGCAGAAAGTGTGGTTTGTGCCACAATTGTGGTAAGTTACAGCCTCATTTCTACATATAAACAAATCTACAGACTCATAGTCCTTTGACTGAAGAGAAGTATGGGTATTCTTGAAGAAGATTCCTATAATAAACCTATTTTAAGGGACTTATAGTCAAGCTAGAATAATATTATTATAGATGGAAAGAAGTAAAGTATCTATCAGGGACTAACATACACTCTTTTTGAATTGATGCTAATTCCTAGTGACATCAAGTAAGGGGCTGATGACAATCAAAATATAGATGTAGTCTTATTTTAAATATCAATCATAGGAGATAGAGTTCATGCCTGGGCTTACTTCATGCTGTCTCCCTGCTTCCTGAATGCATAGTTTAAAAAGATAAACTATATAGAATATCTTCATGCCACTTTGATACATTAAATGACACCACTGGGGTAGGAAGGGTTGAACAAAAGATTCTGACACACTTCCTCTTCTTTCTCACCACCATCAGCTAAGCAGTGCCACAACTAAAGAAGAACCACAGAGATTAGTGAAATGGTTAGAGATTTGAGAGGGTAAAGGATGAAAGTCCTCTATTATGTGTGCATTTTGCCTACCTGTTTGGTGTGGGTAGATGTCAGGTGAATCTTGGAGAAAACTTGTGAACTATCATAAATTTAAATAGGCACTGATTCCAGTGGTGGTGGTTCTCCAGGATACAGTACTTCTATTAGAAAAACAAAACCAGCATGACCCTTGGCATTTGATGCAGTTATTGATCTTCATAATTTCCTCCATGCTGTTTTGAAAGACCCAGCAGAAGGGATATGGTTTCTTCTTGTGAAGCCAACAAGAAATAAATTATCTTCATGTTGTGCTCAAGAATATATTGATTATTCTCTCTTCCATAGTATAGTCTACAATGATTTTTATCATCTTGGTGGTTTTCACAATAGCACAGTGGCTTGCTACATGATGACATTCTGTTGTTTGAGTCAGAGAAGTAAGCAGGAGGAAGTATGTCCATAGCTTGGTAAAACATGGGGACTAAAGTGTACAAAACTTAGGAGTCTCCTACTTCAGTGGAGTTTCTGGGTGTTCTGCTGTCTGGGAGCATGGTGAAAGTCAGTTTGATTAATCATGTGTCACTCACCTGGAAAAGAAACACAATGACAGGTAGACATTTTTTTATTGTTAATAGTTTTTAAAATTTTATTTTTATTAGTTATTTTCTTTATTTACATGTCATATGGTTTCTCCTTTCCCAGTTTCCCTTCCAAACAAACAAACAAACAAACAAAAACAACAAGAACAAACCCGTGTTGCCTCCCCCCTCCCCATGCTTGCCACCCTACCCTCTCCCACTTATTTGCCCTGACATTCCTCTACACTGGGGCACAGAATCTTCACGGGGCCGAGGGCCTCTCCTCCCATTGATGATAGACTTTGTAATCCTCTATTATACACATGCTGCCAGAACAATCAGTCCCACTATGTATAGTCTTTGGTTGGCGGTTTAGTACCTGGGAGCTCTGAGGGTACTAGTTAGTTCATATTGTTGTTTGTCCTAAGGGGCTGTAAACCCTTCAGCTCCTTTGGTACTTTCTCTAACTCCATCATTGGGGACCCTGTACTCAGTTCAATGGATCTCAGGAGATAGCTATATTAGGCTGTCATGTCCTTCCTTCAGTCTCTGCTCCATAATTAGTCTCTACAACTCCTTCTGTGGGTATTTTGTTCCCCATTTTAAGAAGGAATTAAATGACCACATTTTGGTCTTCCTTCTTCTTGAGTTTCTTGTGGTTTGTGGGTTGTTCTTCCTGTATTCTGAACTTCTGGGCTAATATCCATTTATCAGAGAGTGCATACCATGTGTGTTCTTTTGTGATTGGGTTACCTCTCTCAGGATGATATTCTCCAGATCCATCCATTTCCCTAAGATTTTCATAAATTCATTGTTTTTAATAGCTGAGTAGTACTCCATTGTGTAGATGTACCACAATTTCTGTATCCATTCCTCTGTTGAGGGACATCTGGGCTGTTTCCAGTTTCTGGCTATTATGAATAAGGCTGCTATGAACATAGTGGAGCATGTGTCCTTATTACATGTTAGAACATCTTCTGGGTATATGCCCAGGAGTGGTATAGCTGGGTTCTCTGGTAGAACTATGTCCAATTTCCAGAGGAACCACCAAACTGATTTCCAGAGTGGTTGTACCAGCTTGAAATCCCACTAGCAATAAAGCAGTGTTCCTCTTTCTCCACAACCTTTCCAGCATCTGCTGTCACCTGAGTTTTTTATCCTAGCCAATCTGACTGGTGTGAGGTGGAATGACATTTTTTTTATTGTGGAGTTAATATGCATTATATCTGAATGTTCTACTTTCTATGTATAACATACTCTACATGTATGGTGACAAGTTGCTATTGAGAAGCAGAGATAAACATTTATCTTTAGCGGCTGACAAAAGAGTTTAATTGATAAAGCCACCTATTGGCATTCATGACCATCTGAGTTACATCCACAGGGCCCAGATAGTTGATGGTGAGAACTAAATTCTACAGGTGTATTCTGACCTATACACATGTTCCATGACACACATGTACACCTCTCCTATCACACAGGGATACACACATACAAACACACACACACACAGAGATATAGGTATAGAGATAGAGATGATAGAGATAGAGATATAGAGATAGAGGTGTCGATATAGGTACAGATAATACAAATAGATATAGATATAAATACAGATGATATAGATAGATAGATCGAGATAGATAAATGAACAGATAGAAATAGAAAAACATTATTAAAAATATTCAAGAACAGACTGCATGATAAATAGCCTTAAAACTTGAGCATGTTAAGCGTGCGGATTTAATGCTATTTTAAACATTTAAGGACACTAGAAAAATGATATAGAACTTCTGACAAAAACTAGTAGAGCAGCAGAAGACAAGTTTTTTGGATCTCTTTATTTCTCTTTTGAATTTGACCATATTTAATATATCTCTCTTTTCCTTGTATTTTTCACTTTAAATAAAAAGCAAATATATGTCCCTTTGTTTTGGCAGCTATTGTATTTTTTAAAAAACAACTTCATTTGCTTCTTTTATTAAAAAGATATTCTTTTCTCATATACTATCCCAATTACAGTTTCCCCTCCTGTACTCTTCCCAGTTCCTCTTCATCTCCTTTTCCATCCAGATTTACTACTTTTTTATTTCTCAACAGAAAGTAACAGACTTATAAGAGATAACAATCAAACATAACAAGATAATATAAAATGTAAAACAAAAACCATCACATTGAGTTAAACAAACCAAGAGAAGGCAAAGAGAACCCAAAGAAAAGGCAAAAATCAGAGACTCACTGGTTTACACATTCATGAGTCCCTTAAAACTACTAAAGTGAAAGCTTTAATACATATATGACCTGATGCAGACCTTTGACAATTCTATGCTTGCTGCTTCAGTCTCTGAGTTTGTATGAGCTTTGCTTAGTTGATTGAGAGGACCTTGCTTCTCTTGTTGTACTTTATCCTATCTGGCTCTTACACTCTTTCTATCTCCTCTTCTACAGAGTTACCTGAGCTCTGATAGGAGAGATTTTGATGGAGACATCCCTTTTAAAGCTGTGTGTTCCAAGCTCTCTCTCTCTCTCTCTCTCTCTCTCTCTCTCTCTCTCTCTCTCTCTCTCCATTCCTCTCTCTCTCTCTCCCCTCCCTCTTTCTTTCCTCCCCCCCATCTCCAATTTTTCTTGCTGTGAGTCTCTGTGTTCTCTCCTCTGTGATCTCTGTGTTTGTTCTCATATGCTGCAGGAGGAAGATTTTCTGATGCCACCAGAATAAGGCACCAATCTATTTATATCTTAAGTCTCTGAGCTACCTAGTCTCTGGTTCTTGGTCACCTAAGAAGTGTCAGGTACAAGTTCCATATCATGGAATGGGCTGTAAATCAAATCACACATTGGTTGGTTACTTCCACTTCTCATTTATTGTTGGATCTTGGTGGAGATTAAATGTGTTATGGGATAACAGCCATCAGATAATCATGAGGGTCAACCTCCCACCATGAATAGGATGTGCTTGACTAGTTGTAAGGCTAATTCATCAGCCATCACAGGTAGATGAGCTTAGACATGTGCAGAAAGTACAGTTAAATAGGGTTTAGACATCCATAGCTTTTTCACTAATAACTCTGGCTATGTTCCCTTCTAAGCACCACAGTCCATGCCATTAGTCTTGTAGTGAGTACTTTATGATTGGATGACTGATCAATGAACAAGCCTGAAAGCCTGGGTTACAGGCTAGTCTTCTTGTGCTTTTGCCCTTGCAAAGAAGATAGTTAAAATACTACAGATTCTCAGAATGATGACCCTGGGAAACAGTATTTAAGGACTATTAGGTGGAATCTCTAGTGATTTTCTACTTTGTCTACAGTGAGAAGTAGATTATAAGAATAGTTCAGTACCAATTAACAGGCATCTATGAAGTGTTCAGCTAGATGGTCAGGCTCTGAAATGAACATAATTAGAAGACTAGTAAGAAAGTATTATGGTGGAAGAAGCATTTGAACAACTTTGCACATTTGCACAGACTTTCAAAGTATCTCAGAGGGTATCTATAACAAAGAAGGTCTAATAATCAAACATATATAGAAGAAGCATGCTCCTGAACTCCTGGGAATCCACAGGCCACTCCAGCCAAAGAAGCAGATTAGTGTCTTGCTCAGCCATTGTCAGAGAAGCTTTCTCCTGCATAAGATGTGAACAAATACAAAGGCCCAGAGGCAGACATTATTCAGAGAGTGAGGGATCTAGGAACACTCAGCCCTAAATGAGATGTCTCCATCACATTCCTCCCTACAGGGTTAAGAGGAGAGGAGGCAGGAACAGTGGAAAAGCCAGATGGAATGGAGCACTCAAGGTCCTCTAAATCAATGTGATCACACATAAATGAACTCACAGAGACTGTGGCAGCATGCACAGGACCTGCATAAGTCTGTACCAGATCTGCTGTGGATATATTATAGCTTCCAGTTTAGTGTTTTTATTTGATTCCTGAGTGTGTGAATGAGTGGGTCTCTGACTCTTGGTCCTTTTCTTGGGATATTTTCATTCTGTTTGTTTTGCCCAACTCTGCTATGTTAGCTTCTGTTATATTAATCATATAATATTATTGTATATTAACCCTGTTTGTTTTCTACTGAGAGACAGAAAGGGAATAGGTTTTGATGGGAGGGGAGATGGAGAGGAACTAAAAGGAGTAGAGGAAGGAGAAACTGTAATCAGGACATACCATGTGAGAAAAACTTCCATTTTCAATAAAAGGAAATAAAAAGAAGTATGTTTTTGAGATTTCAGGTAGAGTGTTCATGAACAGCGTGGCAGGAATGTAATTTATACATGGGCTTAGTGACATAGATGGAGATGGTCCTTTGGGAAAGGGGATTTGAAAAACATCAAGTGACTAATTTGACTTCAGTAGTCATCAGTGTTGAGGCCTGATTAGTACAATTCTATAGAGGGTCCGATAGACACTAAGTGGCAGGTTGATTATTAGGCCTCTTCCATCATGGGGGAAGCAAAAATGTGTCCCCACTAAAAAAGACATATGTTTCAGATATGCAAGTCTTTTCCTTTCTCCAGTGCCTGTGCCATAATTAGAGTCCATAAATACAGAGAGAATCTTATTCACTGCTATGACATTCCACACAACATTTCTTCTAATAAAGAACCTCAGTTTACAAGTAGGAAAGTGAGCACATTACTATAGAATAAACTAATGTCAATATCCCCTCGGTCCTCTGGTATGTCTGATTTAACAGAAAGATGAGATAACATCACTGAAGATGTAGGTCAGCATCCTTTAGAAGACTATTGTCTGAAATATGAGTTTCTGGCTAAGGGGGTGTAGCACGTTCCACTATAAAGTTCTGTTTTCCAATAGCAGGAGTATGAAGATACATTTGTGAACCTACAAGTGGGCATAGGATTTACTTCTCTTGCTTCCATACCTAAACACTCACTTGTAGCATTATTTCTTCCCACTTTGGCACTCTTAATGCTCTGTTGCTTTATAGGCCCTGGAACCCTAAGGAAGATGAGTCCAGTAGACAATCCAATAATAGTTTTATGAAACTGAAAGAGAAGCTGCCATCTGTATTTGAGACTTCATGTAACATTGTAACAAAGGCAGGAAAGAGGGTTACTCTACAGGTTGGAGTGGCTGATCCTAATCAGGAAGAAATGGTATTTCTATACAGTGAGGCTAAAGAGTAACATATGCCTATGTATTTTTGGACGGTATCTCTTCTGTGCCAAATCTCCTTGATAAAGGGAGTGTAAACCTTTCTCAAACAAAGAAAGTCAGGACCATGAAGTGTTATAATGAAGATTTTCTCCCTCTACTTGGTAAAGATCAGCACCTGAGAGCCAGAGAAATATTGAAAGCAGAGAAAGAGGCAATCACCAAAGTCAACATTAGCTTTGTGCTTACCTAAAGACATGAGAACTATTTACACATTTTTCTTTGCTTGTTATCTGCATGCATTTATTTGAATATGCTAATGATTCCTTTCTCTTTTCCCCCATTACTATTGTATATAGAAATTTTTGAGATTTAGTAGAAATCTGAATTTAAGGAAGAAGTAAAATAGTCATTGTGGTAGTTTAAATTAGCATGACCCTCATAAGCTTATATGTTCCAATGCTTGTAGAACTGTTTTGGAAAGACAAGGGGTTCTAAGCTCTCAGCTACAACTACAGTGCCACACCTTCCTTCCTGGCACTTTGATGGTCATGGACCCACCCTTAGAAACTGTAAAGAAGTCCCAAATTAAATGCTTCCATTTATAAATTGCATTGGTCGTGGTGTCTCTTCACAACAATAGAAAAGCAAGTAATGCAGTCAGAGATAACACTGTAGGACTTTGTGCCCTGTGATTTTGAGGAAAAAGCCAAAATCTCGTTACTTACAGAAAGGATAGCTGTTCACATATACATGGAAAGAAGCATGTAGAAACAAGAGGTGAATTATACCTGATTCATTGTTGCCTTGTCTGTGATTATAGAGCTTATATTCTGTAGAAGGTATTAAACAATTATTTTCTTTTCTAATCAAAATTAAGTTAACCTCTATCAATAAAGAAGCTGGAGTATCACTCCAGGAAAAGGATGTATGTGGTTTTGCTGAGTTTCCCTTGTTTCTACATGCCAGAATGCTGTGTTGATGTTGGAACTTCTAGTAGAGTTTATCCTTAGTGACAAGCTCCATGGAAGACTTCTGGCAAACTGTGTAGGCAACATGTGGATTCTCGGTGAGCTCAACATCAGCACTTTCATCATAGCTTCTCAGCAAATGATTTCACTTCTTACTCCCTTTCATTCTCTTCATTTCCTTCCCTTCCAGTGTTACTCCCTTTTCACTCCCCCTCCCTTCCCTTTTTATAGTTCCCTTCATTTTCATTTTTATATCAATTATTAAAAAAATGGTTATTGGACTGGAGAAATGGCTCTATTTAAGAGCATGTACTGCTCTTGCACAGAACCCCAGTTAAGTTCCCAACAACTATATTAGGTGGGTCATAATTTCCTGTAACTCCAGCTTCAGAGGATCCAGTGCCTTCTTCTAGACTCTAAATCTGGACTCACAGGTGAATGTAGATATATACATAATTTAAAATGGAAATGTATTTTTAAAAATGATAATAGGTTTCACTGGAATGTTCACATACATCACATTCTCATACCCCCTTCATACCCCTATTACTTTCTCATGCCCTCTCCATCTTTCCTTTTATATCCCACAGTTATACTTTTACATTCATGTCCTTCCCATACCACTTAAATTCCTCACTAAGAGTTCTGTTTAGAGCTCAAAATATGGCTTATCTCTCCTAGAACCATGGTGCAGTGGCCAGGTCAGGTTTTTGGTTTTGGTCAGGTTTTTGAGCAGGAGACTTTGACTGTATTCTTAATTCAACATTTATTCTTTAAAAAGGAATTTGCATTATGAGAAGTTAGAGCCGTTAAGGAGTGGTTTTGTCTTGTTTTCCTAGTAAAGAAAGTAATGTTTCCTTATTAACACCAATTTCATTAATAATTATAGATGCTTTGTGCCTCATTTGTCTATAACTTGAATGTGTGTGCATATGTGTCTTTCTGATCTCTTTCACTGCAAATCTGAATAACTGCAATGAGTAGTAATCATACCACAGTCTGAATACTATATGATCTTGAAATTCCCTCTACAAACAAATAAGTGACTCACAACTTTTTGCTTCACCTGCACTGTCTCAGGACATAGCCAGAATACCATCTGAGTCTTGGCCAGAGTATAGAGTGACTGGTCTATGCTGAGTTCCCTATGGAGTCTTCCTCTTTGGAACTTCATGAGGTCAGTCTCCACTATCCACATGTCTATCAGCATGCTGGTGTCCTGTCCTACCTAACTCTCAGAAGAATGACTCATTTAGCTCTGCTTATAGCACCATAGTGTTTATCTAGCATACAGTTCTGATTTTTTTCTACATAATCCTACAGATAAATCCATCCTAAGGTTTCTTAGCCACATAGTCAGATTTATCATAGCAAAGTCCTATTGCTGGGTACCAATTTTCTTATCACTGTGCCAAGATTCCTAACAGGAGAAATTTAAGGGAGGAAGGGTTTGCTTTGGCTCATATTTTAAGAAAGAATACAATTCATCATAGGAGGAAGACGTGATGGCAAGATCCCTAAGCAGCTGGTCATATTATTTTCCCAGTCAGGACACAGAGATGAGTGTTTATGCTCTAATTATTTTCTAATAATTGTTTTTTATAGGTTCCTCAGGCTATGAAAGGATGCTTCCCAGAGTCAAAATTGGCTTTCTGTTTTAGTTAAACCATTCCCAAAAGGCTTGTCTCCACAGTGATTCTAAATCCAAACACATTGACAAGACTATCACAGGCCCTTAGGTTGCTTTCAAATATTTGACCCGAGTGATGAGGACAGTAACTGATTGCATCATGTTTTTATTTTGCTGAAGAGCCTCCAAAATCATTTCCATAATAATTAGTCTAATTTACATTCCCCCAAACAATGAATCAGTATTTCTTCTATTTATTTATTACTTTCTTGATGGTAGCCATTTTGATCATTATGAAATGGAATGATGATGTTTTTTTAATGTTGATTTTCCAAGTTATTATAAATGTTGAATATTTTAATGTATTTATTGGGCACTTATATTTCTTCTTTCTTTCCTTCTCTGTCTTCCTTTCTTTTTTCTTTCTTTCTTTCTTTCTTTCTTTTGAAAAAGTATCTGCTCATCTCCTTTGCCAGTTTTTGACTTGGTATTTATCTTGGATGTTGTTTGCATTTTCTGAGTTCTTATTTTAGATATATATTCCATATCCAACAAAAATATAACAAAGATTTTTCTCACATTCTAGAGGCTGGCTCTTCTGTCTGTTAACTGTTTTTCTTGCTGTACAGATCTTTTAAATTTCATTTAATCCATTTTCACTTTTTGCTATTCCTTTCTTAGCTTTGAGATTAGGAAATCATCTACTAGTTGGGTCTATAGACAAAGAAGATCTCCTGGGAGCAAGAGATGGGCCAATGTGGTATTTATTAACTGGAATACCCTATATTTGAACCTCTAAAATGGGGTATATGACAAATATTCAGGTTCCTTGATATCAGATTCTGTGGTCAATAGTTCTAAAATAGACAAATATTCCCATTTTATTGTTTTTCTGTCTCATCTTGTCTTATATTCTCTTGGAGAGAGTCTGAATTTACTTATTGTCCTACTACCTGGTCTATCCTACTAAGGATCTAGGTTTGTTCAGCAAGAGTTGTTCTGAAAGTTCATTCAAGTGTTAAAACCAGACAGGAGATATTTTACTTATTAAAAAAATAAATCTTGTCAGGCGGTGGTGGTGCACGCTTTTAATCCCAGAACTTGGGAGGCAGAGGCAGACGGATTTCTGAGTTCGAGGCCAGCCTGGTCTACAGAGTAAGTTCCAGGACAGCCAGGGCTACAGAGAAACCCTGTCTTAAAAAACAAAACAAAACAAAACAAAAACAACAACAACAACAACAACAAAATAAATAAATCTTGTGAGTCTCTTTGACATTCACTTGATTATATAGTGGTAAACTTTCTTGATAGTAGGTCAGAAAAAATTATGGTAGGATTTATTGGAAATAAGGTCTTTGTCATAACTACACAGTTCTTTCACTGTAGCACAGCAACTACCATGAATATTATGAAAATGTATTAGCAAGGTTGTGTGCCAATAGAACTTTATTTGGTTACAATTGCCTTTCACAAAAAAGTCTTGTTCTATGAGCTGTACAAAAATGGGTGGAGGGCTGGATTTGGCTTTGGGGCTACAGCTTGCTTGACCTCTAGTGTGAGTAATGTTTGTTTCTGTCTGTCTTATACTTTGCCAATGCTGTGTTCTCTGAATAGCTTCTTTTTTATTGGATATTTTATTTATTTACATTTCAAATGTTATCCCTTTCCCTGATTTCTCCCCCAACCCTATCCCCTCCCCAATTAATCTTGCTTGTATGAGGGTATACCCCCATCCACCCACCCACTCCTGGCTCCCTGCCCTCACTGGGGCATTGAGCCTTCACAGAACCAAGGTACTCTTCTTCCATTGATGCCTGACAAGGCATTTTTCTCTAACTGTCCCTATTGACCACCCACTCCAGCTACTAGGACTGTAATAGCATTAATATAATTAATTGTTTTAAGCTGATGGTTAAGTAGTACCACTTGAACTTACTGTCAATCACCTCTCTGCTGCTAGGCAGTCCAGTCTGTACAGTATTCATTTCTATTCCTAGTCTATATACTACTGTCACTTTTGGGCCCTATTTGGCCCTGGTTTGGGCCTTGAGGACAAACCCGAGCCTGGCTAGAGTTTTGTAAACTATCTCAGTCATTTCCATACTGGAGTGACTCAGCACAACCTGCTTAAGCCTGCCTTTGCCTAGCGCCTGCTGATGTAGAGTAACTGTTGGCTCAGTTAGTCACACTATACCCTTTGTCAACTTTCCCCTCCACCTATGTCATCTCACCTCAGCAGAAAACTCTGCCTCCTCTCTCAGCCCTTTATAAAGAAAAGATTGATACATTAAAACGAGTTCCTGCTTTGACAGACTCCGGGCTTAGGGTGGTTATTCTCCGGAGGCAGGAGATCCGAGCTGCGACACTCACCATCCCGCTGAGTCCGCTCAGCTGGACCAGGTTCTCTCCCTCTTGCCTGGTTCTGCCAGCAGAGAGCCTGCCTGGCATGTTACCATTGAGCTCTTCAGTGACTGGGGTGCAGTGTTGCCAGTAGATTCAGCCACTGGAATATAAAGCACAATATCCTCCATGTTTTCCATAGCCTACCCTAAAACTATCAGTTTAGAACCTTATTGAAGCTATCCATTCTTGCATGTGTCTTCCTTTGGGCCCTTTGATCTCGCCATTCACCATCTACCATTATAGCTCTGCCATGTCTGCTTCATCTGGTGTGAGTCATGCTCTTCTCCAACTCTATGTGACCATCTTCTTGGATCTCTGATAGCATATCAAATCTTCTAAGTGGGCTATTGTGGGGCAGTGTGGGGAGTGGTCTGCTCAGGTAACTTAGGCTCAGTAGAGTATTTGGCCTTGAGCCCTGGAGCCTTCATGGGCAGTTTTCTGCTTGCAGGAGGGAGAAGGAACTTGGCCATAACTCCTGAGTATTTGGTTCCTGTTTCAGTCACAACTGCTCATAGCTGCCCCTGCAGGAGATGTGTGCTCTATCAGGCAGACAATGCCCCAAGCTCCCAGCATTCTAGCTGGACCCTATCCCTAGTCATCTGACCACAAACCAGACATGCCACGCCCCATACAATAAAAGGGGCGGTTTACCCCCTCCTTGTTCTCTTGTTCTTTGTCTCTTCTCTTGTTTTTTTTTGTCTCTGCACTCCCTCTCTTGCTCTTTCTCTCCTCTCTTGTTCTTTGTTCCTCTCTTGCTTTCTTTCTTTCATTTCTCTCGTTCTCCTTCTCTTCTCCCCTCCTTCCTCTCCTTTCTTTCTCTCTAATTGACTGGCCTATTTTCTCCTTCCTACAATAAAATATCTCATTTAAACATTGCCTCCTTTTGAACTAATGTGCAGTGCAGCAACAGTTCAGCACCAGGGAGAGAGAGAGAGAGAGAGAGAGAGAGAGAGAGAGAGAGAGAGAGAGAGAGAGAGAGAGAGAGAGAGAGAGAGAGAGCCATCAGCCTCAACAGCAGGCCCTGCTCTTGGTACAACAGGCTATCAACAAACAGAAAGTTTCACCTAAATCCAAACTTTGCGTTCTACCCTTCCTAATCAGCCACAACAGAATACATCTTCTCATATATTCTCCACCTCCAACTGGGGAATATTGGCTAGTGTCTTAGTTGGAATCCTTAATTTATACTTATTTTGATTTGTCTGTGGCTAAAGAAGTCAATCATTGATTAAAAGTGCATGTTACACTTACAAAGGAACAGAGTTAGATCCCCAATACCTGTGTTGGGTATCTCATGATTGTCTGTAATTCCATCTCCAGGAAACATGACACCTCAGCCTCTGGGGTCACCTATGTTCTCACATGTACACACATATACATAAACACATGTAACTAAAAACAAAAATATTTTATTTTGTTATATATTAAATTTGAAATTTGTATAAATCAAAAATCCTTATTATCTTCAAATTTCAGCTTCTTCATTTCTAATACAATTATCCTTTATGATATTTATTTGTAAATAATGTAAGTATATAGTTACTTTTGGTGGAAAATGAATTTTTAGAAGACTGTCTTCTCTGGTGAAAGAGGCAGAGTTGAAGGCTGTACTCCTTAGAATTATATATCCAAGTGATATAGTTTCTCCTAGAAGGTATTGTTTTGCTGTTATAGTTGCTGGACATAGCCATTAAATTCAGTATCAGAGAAAGTCTGTCTGATGGTAGTCATGAAATGCTGTGCTTGTGGTCTCTGGGACTCAAGTATTTCTCTCCTATGTGGAGCAGAAAGTGGCTTCAATCCTTTGCCTCTCCCCTCGTTTTACTCCCTTGGAACAGAAGGTATAAATTAGTGAATCTAATTGACAAAACCTATATCAATTGTCCAAATTAGTTGCCGGAATCTGGAAAAAATGATTCTGGCTTCTATCTTGGGAAGGAAAGATAATGTAAGAAAGACTCACACTGGAAACTCTCAGGCATCCATCTGTGACTTGATGGTGAATAAATAACTATGAACAGGGAAGCATGTTGACAAAAGGAACACTGGATCGTGTCTTCCCCAAAGTGTAATGCTATCCTGCTGTCACTCTGCAGCTTATTTCTAGATATTTTTTCCATGAGAAAAATTACTACATTTTTTGTTTAACTACTGTCTACAGTATAATTAGTCAAATACTTACCCAAAGGAGGAAAACTTAAGCCAGTTTTAATTCAGTGTCTTGTTTTATTGTGCACTTATGACCCTGCCTTTTCCCTCTCTGATGTTCAGTGTTACTATAAAATAGGGATGCTTATCTCACTGATGTTTCTGAGATATTACTGAGATGATACATAGGATCACACATTGGCTTCTTGCAGGGAATTATTTCCAGCATGTGTTAATTCCCTCCTACGCATTCTTTGCAGTTCTCATAGAATGACCTTAGGTCATAGGATAACCTCAAGGGCTTACTGAATCATCATAGATGGCTCAAATTTTATACTACAAACCCTTTTGTAAAGCTTATCTTGTTTTACTTGAATATTTGAAAATTAGTGAACCACACATAGGATATATTTAAATATGCTATTAATTAGAGTGCATTTTTTCAAACCAGAATACCCTTTCCATGCCGAAACAAAATTGATCTCTCCATAACTGAAGGACCCCAAAGGAAGACAGCTGTCCAGGGTCCTGATTGTAAATCCCTTAGGGTAAATTTCAAATGTAAATCTGACTTCTACCGTAGCAATACTTCTTGGCCTTTCAAACTTTATGAACTTTCACATTTTTCCTTGGTTTGTCTTCTATTATATTCGTTATTCAAGAAGCACTTGTTGACCTTTACTGACTGTGAACTTTACTGAGTATATTACAAAAGCAATAGGTATACACGATCCCGTTTATCTGTTCTGCTTTTTCTGGTGGAAAATTGTATGGTTTACCCTAAAGACAGATATTCTACATTGACTAATAGCCACAGTCTGATATTTAAATCTCTGGATTCATTATATATTATTAGAGATACACATTATAAAATAGAAAGTTAAAGGTCTAATACTGAAATGTGGTAGGCCACTGGTGGAAGTACTATAAATGGAGAGACTCTCCATATTTGTAATGGTTATTCTTGGTTGTCAACTTGACTACATCTGGAATTAAATAAAACCCAAATGTCTGGTTATGCCTGAGGGAGTTTTTACTTAATTAAATCATTTGAAGTGGGAGGACCGCTTCTAATCCAGATCTTTGACATGTGACAATGCACCATTAATCCAAACTTTTTGATGTGAAATTTACCTTTAATGTGGGCCACATATTCTCCTAGCAACCTAGATAAAGAAAAAGAAGGAATTTCTCTCTCTCTCTCTCTCTCTCTCTCTCTCTTTCTCTGTCATCCTGCTTGCTCTTGCATTATTAGCAAGTCCGTTTCATTCCTTCAATATACTTCTTCAGGATTTTGGTGTAGGCTGCAAATTAGCTGAGACATCCATTCTCATGGACTGAACAACTACTAAATTATTGGACCTTTCATTACTAGACAGCTGTTGTTGAACTAGCAGAAGCACAGTCTGCAAGCCATTCTAATATTATATCATATTATTATATAGTAGTATAAAAGGAATGTGCATTATTAATTATTATAGTAGTTAGCATTGTAGAATTAACATACAGAGAAATGTATATATAGAAATAAATATATAGAAGTGCATCTTAAGCTACATTATAAGTTCAAGGCCACCTTTGCTACATGAGACCCTCCTTTCAAAATTCTAAGGAAATTAATTTTCTCTTCTAAAGTCAAGAAATCTAAGATAAAAGTGTTAATGGGATTAATTTCTATTGAGCCCTCTTCCCTTGAGATGTACACAATAGTTTCTTCTTCCTCTCTCTCTCTCTCTCTCTCTCTCTCTCTCTCTCTCTCTCTCTTCCCATTTCGCTCTCCCCTCTCCTCACCTTCTTCATATGTGTGTATATGTTTGTGTCCACATCTCCTACTATAAAAGGACAGAGTCATATCATATTGGGACCCAATCTAATGATCTTATTTTCATTTCATTACTCCATAAAGTCACTGCTTCAAATGCATGAATATTCTGAAGTACTTAAGATTAAGACTTCCACAGACAAGCTGAGGTGAGGATACATAGTCAGCCTATAACATTTGCACAGATATGTCCCCCACGAATTACAAGTGCTTCTCATGCTGTTAGGTATCATTCCAAACTACCAAAGATTACTTCAGTTCAGCCTCTGAGGAACCCAGTTGAACAAGTAGAAAATGGAATGAGTCCACCAAGTTACCATTACTTGCATAGACTGTGAGCTAATTTGCAACATCTCAGTCTAAAGCAATTACCTCCCCTGCTGCATTTTCCTGAATAAAGTATTTGTTTTATGTAACTGAACAAATATGCAAAAATTTCCCTTTAGACCTTCATATACCAAATTGGCAATAATGTTGCATGTTTTCATGCTTCCTTAACAAATTCATATTCATTCATCATTTTTAACTTTAATTACTGGTGTCCTTTTCTTTTACTTTAAATTAAGCATTCCTAGAGTAAACACAATACAATTTTAAGTCTGGGCTATGTTTTATCTCTCTTTGTTCCTCTGAAATGTTTAGGAGAGGACTGTATTAGTTACTTCTCTGTTCCTGTGGTAGAATATGATGACCAAGAATAACTTTGAGGAAATGGGCTCATTTTACCTTACCATTCAGGTGGGACATGCGTGGTAGTTGGAGTGTGAGGGTAGCCAGTATGTCAGGAAGCAAACATCTCATTTCATTGCATACAAGAAGCTGAAAGTGGGGACAGGAAGTAAGATCAGCCTACGAAACATCAAACCCTGGTCATAGCCAGGGTCATAGTACCTTCAGCAAAACTCTACCTCCTAAAGACTCTAGGACTTTCTAAAATGCTGCCATTTCCTGAGGTCTATGCTTTCAGATACATGGGTCTGTAGATGGTATTTCTCATTCAAACTGCCATAAGCTTCGTGGACAGACTATGCTCAATGGATACAACAAAGTTTAACAACTACTTGTCAAGGACCTGCCTTAACCTGTACCCCAAGGCCTTACTCAATGCTTAGGATATGATAGTTCTCAGTACAGACTCAAATCTTGCACAATTGGTCTATTATAGTGAACCCATTACCAAGAAATTATAATGGTTTGAAAAGTCTCTGGTATTTACTTCCATAGCCTTTCTGTATAGTGCATTTCTTGTATGTTTGTGATAATAGTGATATAAATATACTCACTTGACTGCTAGTTGCTTAAAAGTATAGCATTACAATATAAAAATGAATGGTTACATTGTTATATTTTTACTAAATTATACTTTTTTTACTGTATCTTTAGAGTATTTTTATGCCTATAAAGAGTTTGCTATAAACCCATGGGCTAGGTTTTGCTGGTATCAGTCTCACATAACCAGGGTTTGACTGATTGTTCTAAACTACACTGTATTGTGCCAATGTATACTATTTTGTTGGCACAATGACCAAGTTGTCAAAAGGGGAGTTTCTAGTAGTGCATCCATGTGTACAAAACACTGTATATGTATATTAACTGAGTACTGAGTTATTCTTTATCAAGCTCTTGTATACAAGTCACCAAAGATGCATCTTTATAGCAAGTGGAGGCTACAACAAAATTTACACCTGGACATAATGTAGTGATCAACAGTTTGTGGGGCAACTTAGACCAAGTAGACACATCTATATTATGGCTCCTCCATTTGTCATTCAGAAAGCATTATGGAAGGAGGGGTAAAAAAAATATGTAAAAGCTGGAATACCAGGAAGCCTGCTGTGAAATTATCTCTTAGAAGTGGGTTCTGGACCTCATGGATTCTTCTCCAAATTGACCAGTTAATTTTTCATGAGGCAAGCATCAACAGATACAAGAAAATTGAAATAATTCCTTGTATCTCATCATACCACCATGGATTAAAGTTGGGCTTCATTAACAGTATAAAAACAAGAAAGCTTACATACTCATGGAAATTGAACAGCTCTCTAGTCAATGATCTCTGGGTCAGGGAAGGAATAATAACAGAAATTAAAGACTTTGTAGAGTTCAATGAAAATTAAAGCATAACATATCCAAATTTATGGGACACAATGAGAGCAGTGCTAAGAGGCAAATTCATATCACTAAATACATCCATAAAGAAATTAGACAGTTGTACTGGCTGGTTTTGTGCGTCAACTTGACACAGTCTGGAGTTATCACAGAGAAGGGAGCTTCAGTTGGGGAAGTACCTCCATGAGATCTAGCTGTAGGGCATTTTCTCAATTAGTGATCAAGGGGGTAGGGCCCCTTGTGGGTGGTGCCATCCCTGGGCTGGAAGTCTTGTGTTCTATAAGAGAGCAGACTGAGCAAGCCAGAAGAAGCAAGCCAACAAGGAACATCTCTCCATGGCCTCTGCATCTGCTCCTGCTTCCTGACCTGTTTGAGTTCCAGTCCTGACTTCCTCTGGTGATAAACAGCAATGTGGAAGTAAGCTAAATAAACCCTTTCCTCCCCAACTTGCTTCTTGGTCATGATGCTTGTGGAGGAATAGAAACTCTGACTAATACAAGAGTTCTAATACCAGCAATTTAAAAGTAAACCTGAAATCTCTAGAAAAAAAATAAGTAAGCATATAAAAGCAAAGTAAAAGGCAGGAAATAATCAAAATCAGGGCTGAAATCAATCAGAAATAAAGAAAAAAATCACAAATAATCAATGAAACTAAGATCTGATTCTTTGAGAAAATCAACAAGTTAGAAAACCCATAAAACAAATCCACCTGATCAAGTAGGCTTCACCACAGGGATGCAAGGATGGTTCAATATATGAAAATCCATCAATCTACCCCACAATATAAACAAACTGAAAGAAAAAAAATCTCATGATCATCTCATTCAATGCTGAAAAAACCTCTGAGAAAATCTAACACCCCTTTATCTTAAAAGTCTTAGAGAGATCAAGGCTACAAGGCACATACCTAAACATAAGAAAAACAATATTAAGCAAGCCAACATCAAAACCAAGTGGAGAAAAACATAAAACAATTCCACAAAATCAGGGACAAGATGACATTCTCCCTTTCAATTCAAAGTAGTACTTGAAGTTCTAACCAGAGTAATAAAACAAAGGAGATAAAGGGGATAATATTTGAAAAGGAAGAAGTCAAAGTATCGCAATTTGCAGGTGATATGACTGAATATAAGTGACCCCAACAAATTCTTCCAGAGAACACCTATACTTGATAAACACCTTCAGCAAAGAGGCTGGATGCAAAATGAACTCAAAAAATTCAGTAACCCTCCTTTTTACAAGTGATAAATGGTCTGAGAAAAAATTAGGAAAACATCACCTTTTCCAATAGCCATGAATAATATAAAATATCTTGGTGTAACTCTAACCAAGCAAGTGAAAGACCTATATGACAAGAATTTCAAGTCACTAAAGAAAGAAATTGAAGAAGGTATCAGAAAATAAAAAAAAATTCCCATACTCATGGATTAGTAAGATTAATATAGTAAAAATAGCCATTTTACCAAAGGCGATTTATAGATTCAACACAATTCCCATAAAAACTCCAACAAATTCTATAAAACTTTAAAATAGCAATTTTCAACTTCATATGGAAAAGCAGAAAACCCAATATAGCTAAAACAATCCTGAACAATAAAAGAACTTTGAGAAGTATCATCATCCCTTTTCTCAAACTATACTACAGAGTTATAGTAACAAAAACTTCATAGTATTGATACAGGAACATAGAGGTGTATGGAATCACATCTAAGACTGAAATAAACCCATATACCTATGAACAGTTCATTTTTGATAAAGAAGGCAAAACTCTATAATGGAAAAAGAAAGCATCTTCAACAAATGGTTCTGGTCTAATTGGATACCTGCATGCAAAAGAATACAAATAGATAACTTGCACAAAACTCAAATCTAAGTGGATAAAAGATCTCAATGTAAAACTGAATATACTAAATCTAATAGAACAGAAGATGAAGAATAGCCTTGGACTCATTGGTACAGGAGATAGTTCCTGAATAGAATACCAGTGGCTCAGGCTCTAAGATCAACAAGTGATAAATGGGACCTCATGGAACTGAAAAGCTTCTATAAGGCAAAGGGCACTGTCAATAGGATAAAATGATAGCCTACAGATTGGGAAAAGATCTTAAACAACCGTACATCTGACAGAGGTAAAATATCCAAAATTTGTAAAGAACTCAAGAAGTTAGACATCAACAACTCAAATAACCCAATTAAAAATGGGGTACAGTGCTAAAGAGAGAATTCTCAACAGAAGAATTTTAAATGTCTGAGAATAACTTTAAGAAATGTTCAAAGTCCTTAGTCATCAGAAAGTTCAAATCAAAACAACTCTGAGCTCCCATCTTACACTAGTCAGAATCGCTAAAATAAAAAACTCAAGTGATTACACGTGCTGGTGAAGATGTGGAACAAGGGGAACACTCCTCCATTGTTGGTGGGAGCACAAGCTTGTACAGCCACTTTGGGAATCAATCTGGTGATTTTTCAGAAAACAGTGAATAGTTTTACTTCAAGACACAGCTATACCATTCCTGGGCATATACCCAAAAGACGGCCCACTATACCACAGGGACATTTGCTCAACCATGTTCATATAATAGCCAGAAGCAACCTAAAATGTTCCTCAACAGAGGAATAGATAAAGAAAATATGGCACATAAACACAATGAAATATGATTCAGCTACTAAAAACAAAGACATCATGAATATTGCAGGCAAATGGATGGAACTTGAAACTATCATCTTGAGTGAGGTAACCCAGACCCAAAAGGATATGCATGGTATATAACTCACTTATAAGTGGATATTATCCATAAAATACAAGATGCCCATGCTACATTCCACAGACCCAAAGAAGATAAACAAGAAGTAAATCCCAGCCAAGGATACTTGAATCTCACTTAGAAGGGGAATAAAATAGTCCTAGGAGGCAGGTGAAGGGAGGAGACTGAATGGAAGATGAGATGGGGAGAGGAATGGAGAGAAGAATGATCAAGTGTTAGGAGGGACAGGAGAGATGGCCAAATGGTCATGGGAATGAACAGAAGTCTGCAATTGTTGGGGGTGTGTGGAGATGCAGGGCATCTCAAGGACTTGTCAGAGACCTGGAATAGGGAAGGCACCCAAGAGTCATTGTGCGTGACCTTAGCTATGCCTCAGACATTGATGATTTCAATAGATTAGGATATGTTGTTAATATTATTTTCATATTAAGATATTAAGAAAAATAATTATAACTTCCGGTTGTTTTTGTTGTTAGAGGTGGAATTAGGTTTGTGTGGGTTTGCTGAAAGAGTACTTTCTTGGTTCTTCTAGGATATAGTTTTGTTCTTTATGTTGTTCCATCTATTATCCTTTGTAGGGCTGGATTTGTGGAAAGATATTGTGCAAATTTCGTTTTGTCATGGAATATCTTGTTTTCTCCATCTATGGTAATTGAGAGTTTTGCTGGGTATAGTAGCCTGGGCTGGCATTAGCGTTCTCGTAGGGTCTGTATGACATCTGCCCTTCTAGCAGGATCTTCTAGCTTTCATAGTCTCTGGTGAGAAGTCTGGTGTAATTCTGATAGGTCTGCATTTATATGTTACTTGATATTTTTCTTTTACTGCTTTTAAAATTCTTTTTGTGTTTAGTGCATTTGGTGTTTTTATTATTATGTGACAGGAGAAATTTCTTTTCTGGCCCAGTCTATTTGGAGTTCTGTAGGCTTCTTGTATGTTCATGGGCATCACTTTCTTTAGGTTAGGGAAGTTTTTGTCTATATTTTTCTTGAAGCTATTTATTGGCCTTTTAAGTTGTAAGTCTTCACTCTCTTCTATACCTATTATCCTTAAGTTTGGTCTTCTCATTGTGTCCTGGATTTCCTGGATGTTTGGGGTTAGGAACACTTTGCTTTTTGCATTTTCTTTGACTGTTGTGTCAATGTTTTCTATGGTGTCTTCTACCCCTGAGATTCTCTCTTCTGTCTCTTGTATTCTGTTGGTGATGCTTGCATTTATGACTCCTGATTTGTTTCCTAGGTTTTCTATGTCCAGGGTTGTCTCTCTTTCTGATTTCTTTATTGTTTTTATTTCCATTTTTAGATTCTGGATGATTTTGTTCATTTTGTTTACCTGTTTGATTCTGTTTTCCTTTAAGAGATTTTTGTGTTTCCTCTTTAATGGCTTTTAGCTATTTACCTGTATTCTCCTGTATTTCTTTGAGGGAATTATTTATGTCTTTCTTAAAGTCCTATATCATCATCATGAGAAGTGGTTTTAGATATGAATCTTGCTTTTCCGGTGTGATGGTGTGTCCAGGACTTGCTATGGTGGGAGAATTGGGTTCTGATGATGCCAAGTAACCTTGGTTTGTGTTGTTTATTTTCTTAGGCTTGCCCCCCACCCCACCACCATCTGTTTTTTTTTTTTTTTTTTTTTTTTTTCTAGTGCTACGTGCCCTTGCTAAATCTGATTGGAGCCTGTCCTTCCTGTGATCCTGGTTGTGTCAGAACTCCTCAGAGTCAAGTTGTCTCTGTGATCCTGTGATTCTGGAATCTTGTGATCCTGGGCTTTTTAGAGCATCTGGGAGTTGAGCTTCCTCTGGGGATTGTGGGACGTGCTGTGGAGTTTGCACACAAGGTCTACTCAAGGCACCAGCCCAGACAGACCAGAAGGAACCAGTGCCACTGGGCTGGCAGAGTTCCTGTGTGCCTGGTCCCACTGGTCCCATTTACTCCCAGTGTTGGGACAGATGTGTTCTCCTCACCTCAGATCCTCCAATCCTGGGCATATCAGAGTGCCTGGGAGGGGAGCCACCTCTGGATACTGTGGAACTGGCTGCAAAAATTGGGCCCAAGGTCTTCTCAGGGCATCAGCCCAGACAGACAGGAAGGAACCAGTGGCATGGGGCTGGTGGAGTTCCTGTGTGCCTGGGTTCTGCTGGTCCCAGTTACTTCTGGTGATGGGACAGATGTCCTCCTCACCTCTGATCCTGGGTGTGTTAGAGCACCTGGGAATGGAGCTTCCTCTGGGTGTTGTAGGACTGGCTCGAAATTTGAAATCTTTTTAACTGTCCTTTCAGTCCATTGATATGTGAAAATATTTTACATTTTGTTATGTTTCAGAGCTAGAATAATCTGACGATGTCTAGATTGTGTGCTGGTAATACAAGTGGGAAGGTTTAGTTGGCCTGAAGCTATGACAGCACAAAGTCTACAGACAGAAAGATAATCCTTCAGAAGTTTGGACTGATGCCTTGGCCTATGTTTTCCAGTCACACACAGTATCAGGAATCATTAGCAGCAGGGACCTTGCTGTTTAGAAGGGATGGTTACGATTTTAATCTTGTCCTCAAAGTATCCTTGAGAGAATGTAAAATATAATTTGGAATGAAGAGAAACTTTGGGGTAGAATTTAAGGGAAATGAAGTTGACTTTTAAATTTTGCTCTGGGTTCCTGGTCTTAGACCATTTGACTTGGAATCTGATAGAAAATTAAAACTGTAGTTACATAGCCAGCTTTGCATTGTAAAGGTTACCTTCTGTCTCAGTTACTTTTCTTTGGCCATAAATAAGGAATCAATCATGACCAAGGCACCATACAAAAGACAGAATTTACTTGGGGCTTACTGTTCAGAGGGTTAGAGTCCATACTATCGTGCTAAGGAGCATGGCAGTAACCAGGCAGGAATGGTACTGAATCAGTGGCCAATAGCTTGTATCTTGAGATAGAGCCATGAGTGAGAGCGCTACCAGGGAATGGTGTGGACTTTTGAAACCTCAAAGTCCATCACTTTGACATTCTAACACAGTTAGAATCCTTCAGTTCCTAATCCTTCCCAAGTAATTTTATCAATTGGGAAACAAGTATTCAAATATATGAGCCTATGAAATCGTTCTCATTCAAACCACCCTCTAATAGGGATTAAGAAATGTCCCTCTACCACAAAGCAAATGGAGGGAAAGAGAGAGAACATTTTTAACTCAAAGCATTTTTTGGAAGTTCTAACTGCAGAGGTTATCAGGATTAGATGGGGGTCTATTATCATGATTGCTTTTAAGGAGTTTAGGATCTGGTATAAAATACCAACATGCAAATAAAATATGACATAGAAGTGGATACTTTTTCAATGTGTTGAACAGCAGACCCCATAGTGAACAGAGCCAGGATGAGTAGGAAGTGCGTAAGCCACTTATATGAAGTACAAAAGAGGACTGTCAAAAACTCATTCAAGATAAATAAAACCTATGTAGTGTTTTAAAAATTCAAATAATGCAATCCAATGAAAACATACCAAGTTTTAAGTAAAGTCAGGATCAATGCTACTGATTTTTTCTCTCTGCCTCAGGCTCAACGTGGTCATGCAACTGGCACGAACACCAAATGCATGTGTTTTCCTATCCAAACCATTTGCCTCCAATTAATTTCCCAGGTAGACAACTAAAAATTTGCGAAGCATTTAAAAACACAGTAGTCGAACACACAGAATTCAGGTTCAAGTGTCTAGGTTGAAAGCTCACCTCCGCTGCTTGTAGACTATCATCCTCTTGGGTGAGCTCTTTCATTACATGAACCTTCCTTTTCTTTTCACTAACATGGGGCCAATAGTATGGAACTCCCACTTCTGTTATTTGAAATGAACCAATGCATGCAAAATGCATAGTCGATATATTTGTCAAATGGTTAACTGCTCTTTTTATAGCATAAAAGACTTCAATCAATAAGCTATTGAGACTCAAATATTATGTGTTGGGACCACAGCATATTGACAGACTGATTGATAAATTTGAAACAGGGAATATTTTATGTAGTCAAAGGTGGCACTGAACTTGCTATATAGCCAAAGATGACCTTGAGCATCTCATCTTGCTATATAAAATTCCTCTATGTGCAGTCCTTGGTTGGTGGTTGAGACCCTGGGAGTTCTGAGGGTACTAGTTAGTTCATATTGCTGTTCGTCC
>NW_022196911.1:43042996-43066506 GCF_008632895.1 Mastomys coucha | reverse complement strand
GAGGGGAAACTGGGAATGGAGAAATTTACATGTAAATAAAGAAAATATCAAAAAAAATAAAATAAAAATAAAAATGAAAAAAAAACTTAAAAAAAAAATAAGTCCTCTGAGTGTTGGAGTTACAGGCATGGATCATTATATCCAGGTTTATGTGATACTGAGGGTTTAACCCATATCTGCCAGGCAAACCTTCTAAGAACCAATCTATAGCCTCAGCCTGCCCCATGAGTCACTCAGACTGTGGGGCAGTATGCTTTTGAACTTGCAACAAAGGCAGATCTGCTGAGACTTGAAGAATGAATAGGGAATTGATAATTGAGGAAAGGCACATGAGACCATATTTATATTATAAGAAAGTCTTGAAATCCTGAATGCAAGCTGGCAAAAATTAAACCATATGGTCTATAGCAGAGAGTGAGAGGCAAGAGTAGGATGGATAGGGATCAGGCCATGCCTTCTGACATCTCTGAAATGAGGTTGTAGGGGAGGCAGGCACCATTTCCTGACCTGGCTTTTGAAAAAGAAAACTTGCTACAGGGTGAAAGGTTCAAGGAAGTATTGTCATCTCTAGACACATAAAACATAATATACACAGAGATGGAGGATATTTCATAGATTATATAAAGGAAGAAATATGAAGTTACACTTACAGCAAGTGATAATTTTAATGTTCTGGGAGGAGAAGGGGAGTTCATATTTTCAGAATTTTAATTTCAACTGGAGGCTCAAGGTTGGTGTATCATAGATCTTTCTCATATTTTTAGAAAAACATTTGTACCAAAGATGTCCTATCATCATGCTGGATTTATAAGTCAGGACTCAAAAACAATGATCTTGTCAAGGCTATTGTTTTGTAGGCATAAAATAATTTGATTTATTAGGGATGTATTTTCTTCAGTTTTAATTTAGTCTCTTCATTATAATGAAATTAAGCAAAATTGTTAAAAATTATCTTTTGCAAACCATTCTTGGTCAAGTGTTTTCTTTTCTGAGTCTCCTGTTGTTTCCTTTGTATAGATGTGAATTTTTACACAGCTGTAATCAAAGCCTGTGTATGAATTTGCATTCTGGCATTTTTGAAACCTAGAATTATAATTTCCATTTCCCCCTTTCCTGAAAATACAGAATCACCCATCCCTAAGAGATGAATAATGTACTTTAGAAGACAGAAGAAAGGGGTACAGGCACAGAAGACAGGACTTATGTAGATTAGAATTAGAAACACAGCTGACATTTTACAAAATAATTAAATATGGAAAACATATGTAAGCTGTCTCTTTGTGATATGGAGTTACCAGAATTTAACTGTTTATAAACAGAAGTCTGCATATACTGTGTAGAATGCCTGTAAGAAGTTGACTTTCTTGGCTCAGTCTGGGGAATAGGAATGAAAATAACATAGAACCTTCACAAGATGCACATTTGAAGTATAAGTTCCTTCCTAGTATGGCAGATGATATGATTCTTAGCCACTATACCAGAGGTGAACTTGTGTTTATTCATTCACTTAAAACGTGTGCAGATACTGCATCATGAAATGAATTGAAAACACTGGAGTCCTGCCTACTAGAGTTTAGTGAAGAATAACTCTATTAAAAATGGGGTACAGAGCTAAATAAAGAATTCTCAACTGACGAATACAGAATGGCTGAGAAGCACCTAAAGAAATGTTCAACATCCTTAGTCATTAGGGAAGTGCAAATCAAAACACTCCAGAGATTACACCTCACAGCAGTCAGAATGGCTAGGATAAAAAACTCAGGTGACAGCAGATGCTGGCCAGGCTGTGGAGAAAGAGGAACACTCCTTCATTGCTGATGGGATTGCAAGCTGGTACAACCACTCTAGAAATCAGTTTGGCAGTTCCTCCAGAAATTGGACATAGTACTACCAGAGGACCCAGCTATACCACTCCTGGGCATATACCCAGAAGATGATCCAACATATAATAAGGACACATGCTCCACTATGTTCATAGCAGCCTTATTCATAATAACCAGAAACTGGAAACAACCCAGATGACGCTCAACAGAGGAATGGATATAGAAAATGTGATACATCTACACAATGGAGTACTACTCAGCTATTAAAAACAATGAATTTATGAAAATCTTAGGGAAATGGATGGATTTGGAGAATATCATCCTGAGTGAGGTAATCCAATCACAAAAGAACACACATGGTATACACTCTCTGATAAGTGGATATTAGCCCAGACGAGCGAAATACCCAAAATTCAATTCACAAACCACAAGAAACTCAAGAAAAAGGAAGACCAAAATGTGGTCATTTAATTCCTTCTTAAAAGCGGGAAGGAGTTGCAGAGACAAACTATGGAGCAGAGTCTGAAGGAAAGACAACCCAGAGACTGCTCCACTTGGGAATCCTTTCTATATTCAATCATCAAATCCAGATACTATTGTGAATGCCAGCAAGTGCTGGATGACAGGAGCCTGATATAGCTGTCTCCTCAGAGGCTCTGTAAGTGCCCAACTACTACAGAAGTAGATGCTCACAGTCATCCATTGGACTGAGCAATGGTCCCCAAAGAAGGAGCTAGAGAAAGGACCCAAGGAGCTGACGGGTTTGCAGCCCCTTAGGACGAACAACAATATGAACTAACTAGTATCCTCAGAGCTCCCAGGTACTAAACCACCAACCAAAGATCACACATGGTGAGTCTAATGGTTCCAGCAGCATATGTATAGTAAAGGATGGCCTAGTCGGTCATCAATGGGAGAAGAGGCCCTTGGTCCTGCGAAGGTTCTATGCCTCAGTGTAGGGGAATGCCAGGGCCAGGAAGCAGGAGAGGGTGGGTTGGTGAACAAGGGAAGCGGGGAGAGAACTGGGTTTTATTTTATTTTATTTTTTATTTTTTTCAGAGGGTTAACTGGGAAAGGAGATATCATTTGATATGCAAATAAAGAAAATATCTAATAAAAAATAATCTCAGCATTTAATCCTCAGTACCACATAACCTGGGTATAATGATGCATGCCTGTAATCCAACCCTCAGCACTTTATATGGATCAGAATTTCAAGGTCATCCTTGGCTACACTCTAAGTCTAGTGCCAGCTTTGGCTACATAAAATATAATACAGTAATATAGTCTGGATATCTTTTCCTCTTCTGCTTCGTACACACCCTGGGTGTTGTGTGGATTTCAAGGCTACCTGCTGCGTGTCTTTGCATTGTTTTTCAGGGTCAGATTATTACAGGTCATGGGAGACTTAGCTTTACTTTGCCCATGTTTCTTCTGGAATTGCCTCTGTTGAAGGAACCTCTGCAATGAAAAGGGCAGGCTTTGTGGTCAGTACCTCATTTCCTGCACTGATTTAACCACTGCCTCCATAGGAGGCCTTGGATGATTTCTCTGTCCTTTCCAGTTTTCTCAAGCTTCCCTCTTGGGGAGATACTGCCTGCCTGTGGGGCCAATTCTGAGAGTTCCAGGAGATGTTTTTGGTTCTGCCTTCCCCATTGAGCCAAGCAAATGGGAATTGCCTTTATAATCAGTGGTAACATTACAACTCTGTGAATTGAGGCTGGCTTCATCTCAGTTGGGCACTGCTTTATTTTGCCATTCTATAAACTGAGTATTACAAAATAGTAATGCTTTGAGAAATAATTAAAGAGGTCTCCCATACCCAAACAGGACATTTGACACTAAGCACTGCTCCAACTTGGTTTTCTATATTTCCTGTTTATATTTTGTATCTATTCTATGTGCTTCTGTGTTGATCAGCTATCTATCCTCAGCATCTTGATCCAGGTTCCATATTCTGGGTCTGCTAAACAGCCCCATTTTCACTCTGCCATTGTTTATTTGTGGACCATTCTGGATCTCTGGACATTATATTCTGATTCCATGCATGATCTATGACTAATGTTATGCCCACTCCAGACTGTTCTTAGCTTCTTAGATCAGTTTTATCTCAAGTTACAAATCTTCCTGTGGAGAGGTATAGTTTTTTTTTTTTGTTTTGTTTTTTAAAAAAAACTACATTTGATGTTTTACATATGCTGTGGAAATTATGCTTAATGCATTGGATTTCAAGGAGAAAGGGAAAAAACATGTTTTATTTTTATTAAAATTGGCTAATCTCCCTCCTACTTTCTAGATAAACACTACTGATAAAATCATTCAAATCCCCAGTTCAGTATACAGATGTTTCCCAAATGTTTCCGTATAGTCTATACATATACATATCACAAACAGAAAAACTCACCATTTAAAAGTTCCATGTCTTATTAAATTTACAATACTTTATAGTTTTTTTGTAACCATGCAGTTCTAGATAATTTATATTACCTTCCTTTAGCCTGTGTCAGCTATGTGTTCTGTCTTTTTGAGTTTGACATTATAAAAGGAATATAAAATATGTGAACTTTTGTGTCTAACCTCTTTTACCTAGTGTGTTTTCAAGATTCATTCAGGTCATATGTATAGCTCCTTTTAATATTAGATAATAATTTGTTGTGTAGACAGATCAGCATTTTATCTGTTACATCCCTGATGAGTCCTTTTTTACACTGTTGGTTATTATTAGTAGAGGTGTAATGAGTTTTCAGATAGAAGCTTCCATTTAACACTAGTTGGGCTAGGCACTTAGCAATGGCCTTACTCAGTCATTCTTCCTGATCGTCTTCCTATTTTTGACTATTAATGATGTTTATTAAATTTATAAAATTCGAGACTTTACTTGATATGCAACTTAATCTCACAGGATTCCAGACTACTAAGGAAGGAAAGCAGAATGGTCACATTGCTATGCTCAGCTTCAAATTTTTATTCTGGAACGTTTACTGGGAGAGCAGATACCTTGCACAGAGGTACGATTTTTGCTGTTTAAATGTATAAGAGCGTCTAAAAGAAATCACAGAAAATGTTCATCCCAAAGAAAACACTACTTAGAAAGTATTAGTGAACAAAATTATGCAGGTCTGTGAGCCCCAAAAATTTGGATTCTGCCCATTTTCCCTTGTTGTGGGTGAATAACAGAATGTAGAATTCTTTCACTTAGTAATTCAGAGTTGGCTAGCAATCTTCATTTTGTCGTTCTGGCCTCCAACAAGCCAATGAATAGATTAAGGAAAATGGATGGAAATTGGGATTTGAATCACTTCCTAATTGTTTTTACTCAGTTCAAATGGCTGCAGTTACCATCTACACATTTTTCTCCACTAAGCAATCTCTAGATGAATGAAAACAGTCATCTTTTTAAAGCATTCCCTCCATCTTTTCTCCCTCCACAAATGAGTAGCCCTGTGGTCTTCTCTATCCACATTAGCACTTTGCTATTGGTTTCTGAACTTGAAATCAAGCTGTTCATGAAGTTTGATGTTATCTGCTTTGTTGAGATTGTGTCTGATAACCTCCGAATCCAAGCTGTTGACAAAATAAGCTTCCTGTGTGTGAGGCAAGTGCCTATGCAGTCAGGGACATTTTAATAGCAGCATGCTGAATAATCGATTCCACTCTAAGGCTCAGATCAATGCTATCTCTGAGATGTCTAAGTAGCCATTAAATATGAACAGAACAGATCCAAGAAACAAAAAAATGAACATGAGGATTGCTCTTCACCATAGCATGAAGCTTGTAGTGCTTACAAATGGAGACCTTGGCCTATTTGGAAAATTAACTTTTATTTATTTTTTTCTCATTAGTGGATCTCAATTAGGTAAGTTAAGTTCATTAAACTTTGCAAGTTCTCATTTTAAATATTTTGATATTTTCAAGGGAAAAATATCTATGTAATCCTTGTGGCATATCTCCTATGGCCTTAGAATTCTTTTTGTTTGCTTTATACATTAAGTAAATAAACTTTATGGGGCAGTAGAAATGACTCAGTGAGTAATAGCACTCGAAAAAAAACTGAGTTCAAATCCCCAGAACCTATATTAAAAGAACATTACTAGGCATGACTGTTATTTCCTGTAATCCCAGTGTTGTTGGGTGTTGAGGGACTGCTACAGACAGATGACTGCCAGGGCATGCTGGCTATTTGGTTCAATGAGAGACCTTGTCTCAAGGGAATGAATCTGCCAGTGATATGAGAATACCTTCAGTGTCTACCTCTGGGCCCTATATGTATACAGAGATATATGCAGCTATACCGTAATCAGATAACACACAGAGTATTGAACTTTATTTTAGAATGGCTTTAGACTTACAGAAAAATACCTCATGTGCACTTTTATCATTATTAGCATTTTATATTTTACATCACATTTGACAAATCAATAAACTGATACTGGCTCATTATTGAAGTCCATTTTATTTGTTTATTTTGATCCATTTTCCTTTTGTTTTCTAGGACCTCATTAGAGACTACACTGTCTCTTAGATATGTGTCTCTTAGGTACGGTTGTTTCACAGACTTTGATTGCCTTCTGAGATCTTAAGAGCATCGAGGCTTCCAGCATAGGTATTTTGCAGGGCATCTGTTTTGGGACACTATTTTGAGAAGATCTGGGCAAGCTTCTACTTATCTTAGTTAGGAAATGCAGACAGGCCAATGTTTTATTACCACCAAAGTCCAACATGGCAAATGAATGTGTTCTATTGGAATTACTTGCAGTAGTATGGAAAAGGGGTTAGTTATAGGAACAGAAATGGCTCAAACAAAGTTCTAGCACTAAAGCCCACCATGAAAAGCTAGAAACCTGGAACACACTACGTAGCCTGCAGGTAGTTCAACAAGTTGGAGAATGTCTTTTCTAGGCAGCTTAGTTGGTCTGAACCTTCGCTAGGTAGCATTTCAAGTTGCCTGATAGTCTTCTATACAGCTTGTCTGAGAATATCCCTCAGCAGTCCTTACTGCTTATATATGTTTGGGAAGGTAGGGACTTTGTGGATTTCATCAGTTTCAGGGACTTCCTGAAGCTATTGAGTTTTCCTTTAGGACAGGATGTTTCTCCCCCCTTGCAAACATATAGTATCTTAATGAGTTCCCTTCCAAGATAAAATTCTTTATCTGAGAGAAAATTTCTTCACAGCAGCATCTCTAGCTGGAACTTTCCTGTGTTCTTTATAACCAGTAGAGGCCAGGTGACCCTCCTGTCATATCATACCAAGAATCTGAGCACATGGCTTACTATGCATGATGCCAACCTTGATCGCTTGTCATAACTAGAGGTTTTCATGTATGAAGTTTGTGATTTTTTTCACATCCTCTTTACATACTGCATTCTTCGGACAAAATCACAATGTATTGCTCATTCTTAGGGCATGGACAGTTCCTCATTAAGGGACAACTATCTATGTAAATTACTTGAAAATTTTTGCATGTGTTAAGATTTCATTTTGTGCTCCAAGTTTCTCTAGATTTTGACAGCAATCTGTATTACCAGTTATGGATTATTATACCATACTGAATATTTTCATTACCTCAAATGTCCTCTGGGCTTCACCAGTCAGTTCTCTTCCTGGGAACTACCAGTCAGTTTAACATATATAGCTTTATTTTTTTCCCCAGAATGTGACATAGTTGGAGTTACACAGTATGCTGTACTTTGTAATTTTCCTCCTTTTTCAACATGTAGTTAAGATTTATGCATGCTTTGGGGTTGAAAGCTCATCACTTTATATATACATTTTAAATTTTTATTTATATTGGTGTTATACTTGCATGTATGTTTGTGTGAAAGAGTCAGATCCCTTGAAATTTGAATTATAGGAAGTTGTGAACTATCATGTCAGTGTTAGTTACTGAATTTTGGATCTCTGGAAGAGTAGCCAGTGATCTTAACCACTGAGCCATCTTTTTACCTCATTGCTTTTGATAACTGGATACTATGTATATGCTGTCTGGCATTATTGTTGATTATCCATTTCCTTGTTGAAGTACATTTTAGTTTGTAGTTTAGGACAATTGTGAATAAAACAGTCCTAAACATTTGACTGCAGGTTTCTGTCTGCAGATAACTTCAAACAAACTGTGCAAACACCTGAGAGTTCAGGCTTTTTTTTTTTTTCCCAAGCACATGACATGACTTTGCTTAGCTTTCTAAGACACTGATAAAGCTCTCTCCCTAACAGAAATACCCATTTTGTACTTCCATGAGCAGTAGCACCTTTGCTTGACACCTTTACCAACACACTGACATAGCTGGTACAGTCATTATTTTAGTTGTTTTAAAAAGTGTGCAGTGATTAAGCTAAATTTCACTTAGTGAATATCCATAGCCAATGTAAAAATGTCATGCATCAAAATCACAGAGATTTCTGACTACATGCTTTTGATTTTTACAGTCTCCTCTAGACAACACATTTTTATCTATGAATTAGCTTTTGGTTGAAGGAAACAGTTTTTAATTGTAGTATATAGGGCTCTGCCACTTACTACTTTTGAGATTGAGCAAATTATTAACTTGCTTCATTTTCTTCAGCTTTTAGAATAGAGACAAAATAGATAAGGTTATATGAATTTAATGAGTTTCTGTATGGAGAGCAGTGAGTGATACTTGGAACAGGGTGTTCACATATTTACTGTTATTGCTATTATGATGTTGATACCTCTAACACTAAGAAGGCTCTCACATTTTCCAGTCCCTCACCTTGGAGCTACCCTGGTCTTTTTCATTGAACCATGCCTCATAAAAATAGAATAAGCATATTTCACATTCATTACATTTCTCACAGTGTGATTTTTTTCCTACTCTGAAGAGCATGGTTGAAATAGATATCTTCAAAGCTAAACTAAGTTCTACAATTCATTGCCTGCCTGTTACTTCTTGTGTAACTAATAATCTTTTACATTCAGTCAGTGCTTTAGATTTGAGTTAAGGCCAGATATTTCACAGATATTATCTCATTTGCTTTTGAGAGCAGCTTCCTAAAGGAGGCAGGACATCCTTAATGGCCCCATCATGTTTATAAATTGAGGTACCTTGTCTCAAATTGCATAACATATAAGGGGCAGACCAGGGTTTGATGCAGCCCTTTTGGATTTCTACTCAATATTCTTTCTCAGAAACCAGCTACTGCGTATATCTTCAGATAGAAGATATGGAAACCTCCTGGGATTTTTGGGTTCAGGACTGAAGACAAGAAAACTCACTCACTTCAGATACTGAAGCTTAAAAATGGAAGGTTTATTTTCTGAGCACACAGGGAGGTGGCCAGTTTGGGATCTGAACCAGGGAGACTGTACATTTTTATATGACAGAAACACAAAGGAGGAGGAACAGGGTGGACTGTTGCACTAACCGATCATGTTTTGACACAAGGAGTTAAGCGAGGAAGTTAACATTTGTGAATGGGACTTATCTGGGTCACCTCGTTTCAGGGTTCTTGTGACTCAACAGTCAAGTCCCCTCTTGGACTCTGACCTGGAGCGATAAAGGGACAAAGGATTTGGGAAGCAGCACATAGCCAATTAAGTCAAGACAAGCAACACATTTATGATTTGAGTGCCTTAGTTTAGATAACAGGATAACATCATCTTCCCTCTTTTACTGGTTAACAGACAAACATAAAAAAAGCAGAACTTTTTGTTTGCTTCTGGGACCTGGGGACATGAACTCAGTTTTGATTCTGCCAGCAAGGTGGAACTGCTTCCTGAGATGGCTGAACTCAGAAATCTACTGCCTATTAGGATATTCAATAGCTCCCATGAATTCTGATCCACATGCTCAGGTCTTAGAGGGATCTTAGAGGGGCTACACATTGTGTTCCTCAGGGTTTTCCACCAATGAAAGCCCTGCCAATCCTCAGGTCTCCCTGGCTGTCTCTTACAGGTAGTGTAAACCTTTTGTAATATCATTACCGCTGATCCTAGTGCATTAAATAATGAGTGTCATCCCACTTTCTTACTATATGCCTGATTCAGGGGGCTCAGCTTCCAGCTGAGTCATTGATATTGGAACTTCACACTCTTGAGTTGACCATTGTTGATATTCAGTCGACTTAAAGATGATTCTTCTCCTGGGGAAGACTTGGGACTCTGAGACAGCCAGCTTAAAAGATACAAAATTGATGGTCTGGACATCTGTCACAGGAGCCTAAGGGCAGAGTTATTATTTCAGCAAGAAAGGAAACAAGTGTAAATACATTAAGAGAGAAAAATGGAAATAGATACACACACACACTCATATAGATAAATTATAGACAGATAGATAGATGATAGATAGATAGATAGATAGATAGACAGATCCATAAAATGGAAGATTTCACTTCCAAATCTCAGTCCCTTTCAAAGGCTTTGCTTCACTATTTCTGTGTGTTTCCTGAGGTGATCTTCAACATTGCCCTCTCCTTATCCCAAGTAACTTCAGTTATTGCCTCTTAACCCTCATGAATACTAAATCCTTATGCAAAACTTGCCATTAAGCTGCACCCATGCCACTCTCAGCAGGAATAGTAGCTTTCCCTTGTGACTGGCTGCTACCACTTAGCCACTTCTTCACACCAGGGTGCACCCAGAATACTTAAGAGCATTTCTGCCCTGATGCAAGAAGCAAACTGTCCCTCCAAGCGTCCCTTCCAAGCAATAGGGGAACTCTTCAGGTCTCTGATCTCTACCCTCCTTCTCACCCAGGAGTCTGGTTCTCCATCTTCTAGATAGTCTGCTGTTTGAGATCTACTGTGACTGAGAGGCAAAATATGAGAAGGAAGGAGTAGGGGAGGAGGCAGCGAGAGTGGGGTATTTAGGGTTAATGTCTGATACATTCTGATCTAAGGTTGAAGTGATTTAACTTCTATGAGGCTTCCTTTTCATATGTAAAAGATAGAGATAAAAATTCTACTATGTGGATTATTTTTTTTTAATAGAGATTTGAATGAAATGTGGACCTGCTACAGTGCATGGTCCATAGTAGATACTAAGTAAACCTTATTTACTCCCTGCCTTTGAGGCATTTCACACTCATTCTTCTTTATAACAAGCAGCAACTCCTGTGTCTCTGCTGTCCTGTATAAGGAGCCCTCAAGACACTAAGTCGGTAAGCCAGGGCTCAAAGCCTAGGCTGATAACTTTCTTTATTTTCTGCTTTTCTTTTAAACCTCTGATAAATGATCTCAAAACTGCCATGAATTCTTTTAAAATTAAGACCCTGTGTTTTGGGAATGTGGCTGGATTGGTAGGGTGCTATATAATCACAGTGTGGCAGCATATACCTACAGTCCTAGCACCTAGAAGGTGGGCAAAGGAGGTTCAGGAATTTAAACTTAGCCTAGCTTACTTCAAATCTAAAACATATGTGAAATAATACTAAAAGCTGAGAGCCTGGACTACAGACTATTTCCAACCTCTCACTACGTGAATCTCTATGAACCTGTCACTCACTTTTAAGTCACGCTTTTACGAATATTGAATAAATCATAATATTCTTCACTGTAAAGATCTGTGGGCTGGTGAATGATTAGAACTCTCCCATGATGTATGTCCCATGGCAGAGGAAACACTGCTTTCAAAAGAAACCGTTTTGATTTCAGGAAAGATAACTTACCAGGTATCACGACAATCAGAGGGAAATGGCCTTATGTCCTATAATTAGATATCATTCTTTCCTTCCTTGGTCAGTAGCCTTGTCCCAGGATGATGGAGAACACAGGGAAGTGTAGTTTGAAAATGTCCTCCAACGAACTCGTTTGATTCTGCAATTCTTTTGCTTCTTTTCTTTCTCCAAGTATCCTCACCAGCTATTCAGCTGCTTTCCTTCATACGCAAACCCCCAACCTTTGGAATCTTGGGAAGCAATAAAAGAGAACTCTATTGGAAAAATAGTTCCCAGTGGACACTATAGTGAACGTTCAGAACACACAATGGTTTGACAGGTGATTTTTTTCTTCTGCTAGCAGTCCATTGAGGATGGTTCTGTGAAGGAGAGTTTGGGGTAACTCTTTGCTTCCTTCTCTCTCTCCACCATTCCAAGCTTTGTCCTCTCCTCCCTCCAACCTAGCTCCTCTCTGAGTTTTAATCCTCTCCTGACTCCACAGAATCCTCCTCTCCTTGATGATTTGCTCAGCCACCACCTCCTACAGAAACCTGCTGTTAATTTATGAGTAGTCTTTCAAAGATTAAAATGTATCTGAATTTAATCTTCAAAGAACTCATATTCTAGTTGCTTTGTCACATTCACTAGTGTACGAGCTTCAATATAGAAATCAACAGAAATTAATAGATCGATATTTTTTTAAAAACAAGAAATCACAGCATATTAGAAAACAGGATTAATTAGGCCATAATGAACATTTAAAAAATAAAAACCATAATCTAAATAGAAAATATCAGAGTGAGTCATATGTAAGGATATATTGCTTTTTTATCTTTAATTTCAATTTAAATTATATGGATGGTGTGTTTGTGTGTATATGAAAGAAAGCAAGGGAAAGAATGGATTGGCACAACAGGAAGTGTTTGATACTATGTACTTCACTAAAAACTGTGAAACACTGGCTTATGAAAGGACCACATGGAGACATGATTTTCAGATCTATCTCCTGCATGTGACAGTGAAGATCTGGAATCATCTGTTGTGTGGTGGGGCTGGAGAGTCCCTGTGGGGGTCCTGTGACTGCTGGTGGTTCAGGCAGGGGACAGACTGCTAATGGGAGAGACTATGCCCAGGGAAAGACTCCTGGTAAACTTCCCCTAACCACTCCTTTGTGACTTCATTGCGGACAAAGACTAAAGAGAGCAAGGTTTTTTACCCTGGTTCTGGCTTATGCTTTCAGCTCACAGCCTAGGTGCTTTTCCAAAGGTACTTTTCTTGCTGTCCAGCTCCTGGGTGGTGCTGCTGTACGTGGAACTCAAGAGACTACAGACACAACAGCGCAGCTGTGCAAAGTTGTAACACTTTCTGAGGGCTGAGTCTTACTTTCTGATTATATTCTTCCAGCCAGTGGGGAGCCAGGGGCTTCCTATGCAGAGGGTCTTAGTAACAGGGACGGGAGACTTGTGTTTATTTTGCTTCCACCTGTCACCTTGCAACAGGCTTCAGTCACCTGCATCCAGTTAGCCGCCTTGTCCTACACTTAATTTCCACGGACTGCAATCCCACCCCACTCCCACCCCCCATTTTCTCTTCGAACTTATCCTGCAAGGTATATACTGGCCCTCCTTGAATGAAGGGTTTATGCCTTCATTTACCTGATCACAATCCCTCCTTGGTTCCCATTGCCTATCACTTTTTGTCACTTCTCTCTTCTGATTCCATATCTCTAGAATTTTGCATAAATTCCACACTTTCCAGAAAGCTTTTCTTAAACTCAGGAGGCATATTCTTTCTCCTCACCTCTCTCCTTTTCACTCCCTTTTTGCTGAGCATAAATTGTGTTCTAGCAGGCAACAGAGAAGCAGAGGGTTAGCGGGAAGAAACCAAACTGGAGTCTGACCAAATTGGATGCACAGAACAGACAGGGGTCAGGCCGTTTGTCTTCTCTGAGCTGAATCTGTTCATTATGGTGAAGACTGGAGGAGATGGTCTCTAAAAAAAAATGCACGTGCTACCCAGTAAATTCTCATTTCGCCAATTTTAATTTTTATAGGCTCTCATTTTCCGTTTCTTCTTCAGTTTCCTTAATTTAATCATGTTTCTTGTTAGTACTAAACTATTACCCATCTTTTGAATTGCCTTCTAATTTTTAAATTCTTCCACAGTTGGTTGGTTTTGTTTTGTGTCTCTTCTCTACTCTTATGAGGGAAGAACCGGATTTTATGGCTGAAGGAAAAGAGGCCCAGGAGGGCCTGGCTGAAGGGTTTGAAGAGGCCAGAAGATACGGGACTGACTCTCATCTACAGAGACTTGTGGGTTCCTCTGAGGTTCTGCTCAGAGTTGGGGGGCTCTCTATGTGCCAGTTGATTGGAGGGTGTCAGGCCCATCTTGCAAACCAACTCCCTTATGTTTGGAAGGAGGCGCCCCTTGGAGTCTGTTGGCTAACGGGAAAAGTGCTTACTCTGAGAGGAAGGCGGGGCAAGCCGGAACAAGCTGTCCCTGGGAACCCGCAGACTCCTTCACTCCTTTTCAGAACCCCATTCTCTTTCAGAGAGACAGGAGGGGGTTCCAAGGGACTTGAATATGGCTCCTTCATAGGAGACGGTGGTGGTGACTCTTAGCTACTCCGGGGCCGATCCTGCGGAACAGGGCGACCCTCCCCTCCCCCCCACCCCCCCACGTCGGCTTTACTCTGGCTCTCTGCAAAGGGAGGGCACAGCCAGGGAGCCCTGTGCATCACCCTTCTCTGAGCTGCAGGCAGGAGCCTCGTGCCCTCGGGAACCTCAGCAGCTTGCCCTAGGCTACGCGGGGGGTGCGGGTTGTCCCCGCCGCCCCCACCCGAGGCTCGCCCTCGCTCCCTCTCTCTAGCCCCTTCAGCCGGAGCGCGCACACCGGGGCTCCCGCACGTGGGCGCGCGGGAGGCGGCGGCCGCTGCTGCCCGAGCCTGAGCCCGAGCCGGGCATATCGCCCTCCATGCTGCGGGAGCCGCGGACGCCTCACGCTCAGCTTCTCTCCCAAGCCGAGCACCGTGAACAGGCGAAGCAGCCGAGGGGACCCGGACAGTGACGCGAGCGGCGCAGCGGGCTGGAGCGAGCCAGGCTCTGAGCGAAGGGCGCCTGCTTGCCGGGAGCAGGCAGCCTGGCTGGGTCGCTCGCCTTCGGCTCCTGACAGCGCTGAGGGATTCGGGCAGTGCGATGTCGCCGTGCTGCTTCTAGGCGGTGGCCAGGGACGCCTCCTGCAGCTGCTCTGCCGGCACCGTCAGCCCCCAATTCCCTTCCACCCCCAAGTCCTCGGATCGCTCCCGGAGGACGCGCCTGGGCACACTGGGAGAAGCGGGCGCCAAGTCCGAAGTCTGTTCCCAGCACCACCAACTTCCCCGGGAGCCCCTCGGCCCACTGCAGCCTGCGCCAGCCCCGGAGCGATGCGTCCCCAGCCGGGCGGCGCGCCCTCTGCCAACTCGCCACCCATGGGATCCACTGCCCTCGGCCGCCCCGCTCCAAGCGCGTAGCTCAAGCCGCGCGGCCCAGGAGAGGAGTGAGAGACACTCAAGGGTTTCACTGACCCTACGTACACTAGACCGCTGAGAACCCCTACAAGAGAAGCATCTGTATTTGAGGGTGAGTAGCTCGCTGGTGATGGTATTCTTTCCCCCTCAAACAGCAGTTTTGCAGGGATACGGGGCAGACGCCAGAAAGTTGGGTCTCTTGCACCTATCCTGGGATTGGCGGCGAACAAAACATTGACTCCTTAACCTGATTGCCTTCTTTACTAAAACCACGGAGGAGCACTCTTCCCAAGGAGAAACAGGGCTTTTGAGAACAGGTCACCCACTGTTCCCCACTAAAGGGCCATTGGGGCTTTTCAGCCTGCCCGCGCGTTCAGTAAGCACCCTGCGTAAGCGCTTGGAGATCAGCTGCTGTTAGGGCGCGCTGGGAGATGATGGGCATCCCCCAGTCTCAAGGAAGATGCTAAGTGCACTTCGTTAAAGAGAAATTACTGCTGGAATATTAAAAGAGAATGTGAGGAAAAGAGACTGGAAGTGCAAAGCAAAGGGAGAAGATGGGGAGGGAGGCTTTGAAGGGTCAGAAGAGATGGCTGGAGGGAGAGACATGAGTGCAATATATTTCTTGCTACTGAGTTGAGCAACCCAGGTACTTATAACACGATGAAGGTTTGTAGCAGGCTGTTTACAGGGCCGGCAGACCTAGAGCAACAACAGGTGGCTTAAGCATGCTTCTTATAGTTGGGTTCCTGGAGGGGAACCACTGGCTCTCCCAAGGGGCCCTGGCTGGCTCTACCACTTGCATGATAGCATCTGAACGTGGGCAAGAAAATGGGATTTCTGAGTTCCAGCCCAATTTGGGCTGTGGGAGGCATCCAAATGCCTCCTGGAGGAAAACAGCGGCTCCTTTGTGTGAATGCCTGAGGTTCCAACATACAAGCAACTGAGGGGCCTTTCAGCTGAACTTGTCTGGTCCTTGGACCTGAGCCCCGGCTTTCTCCTTTGGTCCCTGGTGGTGGGTATTCTCCTTCCCTAGGCTGAGCTGCCAGCCAAATTTCAGTTTTGCTGCTCTTTACTCCAGTGACAGGAGGGAGCATTTCAAGAGTACTAGGAGCCTTGCTGGAATTCATTCTTTACCTGCCTCACTTAAACTTTTATTCTGAAAAGTAGACATGAACAGGTGTAGGTGTATGAGAGCGAGCAAGAGAGAGAGAGAGAGAGAGAGAGAGAGAGAGAGAGAGAGAGAGAGAGAGAGAGAGAGAGAATGCGTGTGAGCATCCCTGCATCCCTGCTGTCTAGACTTGAGCTAGCCACGGGATATTTGCACTTTCACTTTTCTCCTGAACCCACCATCCTTCTGGTTTTCCCAGTGTAAAGTGCTGTTAGCACCCCACAGCAGCATCTGCTGAAGGTATGCAATGGCTCAATCTTAGTTTGCCCACATATAGTGTAGGGTGGGCAACTCCGGACACCCCGACAGCGGGAAGATAAACTTCAAAAAGGCAAGAGTTAGAGTGAAAGGTGAGGGTGGAAATCAGAGAGGAGGATGGCAGGGTGCATACACTCCTAAGTGTCTGGAGGGGGCATCATTCAGAGACTGTATCCGTACCAGGTTCTCTGGTTTTACTTGACGTGTGTTCTGAGAATTTTAGCTGGCTGGGTTTCAAACTGATGGAGATTTGAGAAGGAAAAGCCACCTTAATACGCATTTAGTAGCCTTTGCCTCCAGGTTTTAATGAGACATTCGAACCCTAGAATAAAGTGGCAGGCATTCCAAAGTGCAAACGAGCCCTTAAACATTAGCACAGGGGCTCATTGCACATTTTAAGAGACTCTTGGCTTTAGGGCATTTTGCCCTTTGCTGCCTCTGTAACTACATCTGAATTTCAGCAGCTAGTCAAAATTTAGTTTCCTAACAGGTGAAAGCCCTCCACACTCTACCTCTATGTCTCTGGCAGGGGATTGCTCATAGTGATTAAATAATGAGGTTTCAGGCTTGACTTTTAGCATATGCTTGCTGATTAGCATGGGACCCATGTCTTGTCAGGGACAAGGGGCTTGCATATTTGACATGGAGCCTAGCACTGACGGGGGTGTCAAAAGGATGAAAGACCAGTGAGGTGTTGTGTTTGATAAGGAGATACAGGTATAAGTCAGAAAGAAGTAAAACTAGAGATATCTAGGTAGAAAGATAGCAATAATGAGAGAGCCAGGAGAGCCGGTATAAGCGCAAGAGAAGGGGAGCGGATAAAGAGACAGAGATAGAACACAGGCAAAGTCATAGGATGGCAGGACCAATTATTAGAAATAAAGGAAAGGAAGGGTGAGGAAATGTAAAGCAAGAGTGGAAGGCAAAAAAGGTAGAGGAGAAAAGGATAGAATGAGAACATGCAGGGTGGACCATCCAGGTGAGAGAATGGAGGAGACAGGGAATGGTGGCTCATACTTTTTGTTTCTCATTTATATTAACCACACTACCATTTTTAGGAAGGTGGCACAACCCAGATCCTTTAGTAGCTATCCTTGGTTAGTGTATTTTCCTGGGGATATATGGATAATTCTGAAGTAATATATTGTGTAAGAACATAGCTGCAGAAAGGATGTCCAGGCTATGAGGAAACTAGATTCTTGGTAAATGTGCAAATATGCAAGTGCCTTTGTCTTCGCTGGCCCCCTCCTCCCAGAAGAAAGAAAACTTACAGGACAGGAGAATGGGAACACAGGAATCTGACCACTTATCCTCATCACTGATGATCTGCCCTTTACTCAGAGAGAGTAGAGCCTTTGCACCCCTCTCTAATTTGCTCCTGTATTTGCTCCTGGATGATGCGATGAACACATCTTTCTTGTATCATATCCTCCCTAGAAAAGCTCATTTCCTAAGAATATCTCTTGATAAAAGACAAGTCCAAGGAAGCACTCAGCCAGGGTTACCTTTCCATGAACCTCATTAATCACAGGAACTCCAGGGGACAGCACACTGGCTCCTCTGGTTGACCTTGCAGGGGGTGTTTGCAACTAAGGGATACTAGATAGTCAGCAGGGCCTCATTCTGGCCATTCCTTATATGAAAAAAAAAAAAAAACCCAGAACAAACAAAATGCCATGAGCACTGTTATTGCCATTTGCATTTCATGGTGGAGGAGTCTGAGATTAGTGACATTATGTAACTTTTCCCAGAGAAACATATCTTTATCCGTGGTTCTGATAGAAGGCAGAATGGCTGAAGCTTGAGGACAGGTTACTTTGACTTAAGCCTGGGGTCCTCATTTTGTGTAGTCTAACTCCTATGCAATTCACACTGATGGAGATCTTCCCAAGCACTCCTACATGGAAAGTGTTCTGAAGAAATATACCAGAAAGCCCATAGCCATCAAATGCTAAATGGAGACTTGAACCCAAGTGTCTAGCTTACCAGTAATGGCTGTGTATAGCACTGAGCACCAAGGTCATATTTGCCTCTTGGTCAAAATGTAAGTAAGTTCCTGGACCCTCCTAGAGGCTCACTGAATTAAAACATTAGGGCAGAGAGCCCAGAAATCTGTATTTTTAGTCCATGCCCCAAGCCTACATCTGCACAGTACCATTTGCCCCAGTTATTTGAAGCTCTTGGATTCACACAGTGTGGAGCCCTTCCAGACAGCTTCAGGAGAACCTCAAGCCTCCTGAGTCCAGAAAAATTAAATCCACAAAGCAGTGGACTCTATGTAGCTGGTGCACTGATTGACCACATAGGGAAACAGAGGGACTCACTTAAAAAATGTCAGTGACAGCTCTTTGATAAGTGCCACAAACATGTGGGTCTTTGTTACACTTGTGTTTGTCCTCTTTTACCTGCTTGGAAAGCTTATATCAGTGTTGGCATTTATATTCATATTTGACCCCAAGTGCTATCAAGAGCAGGTCCAAGGTAGTACTGTGTTAGAAGCATCAGGCTGTCTCCCATGTTAGTAGGTTTAATGATGCTCCGAGAGAGAAGCATCCATCAACAGCCTTCCCATTCCCTCTGCGCAGATCGCAGCCTCACTCTGCAGGTAAAAAGGAGCCACCACCCACACTCTGTCTCTCTCTGGCCCACTTAAATTGCTTTCTCGGTGACCTCAACATCTTTTCTGTTCCATTGAAATATGGCCAAAGGTGCCAGACATCTTGTCCGACAAACTATTTTGTCATCTCTCCCTTTTCAGGTCCAAATTTATCTTTTGAATCTGTTGCTTTTAACCCTGACCTCTTATTCAAGGGTGGTAATTGAGCCTTGGGTAGCTGCGATAAGTGACCATGTGGTCCATGTATTTTGGATAACTGTAGCCATTTGTGAATAGAATGCAAAGCAGATAATCTTTTATATTTACAATGTCTGCATCCTTAATATGCTGGCATTCGTTTCTCTGTTTCAATGCTGAAAATGTTGGGAGACATGCACAGCCTTGGCTAATAGTTGAGTAAGACAGCTTGGGGCAAAGCCCACCTTTAGCTTGCTTGATAGTATTCTGTTGGCTTGTTTACTTAATTTTCCCAAAACTTCATTTCATCTGGAAGTTGAGACAATTGCAGGTTGCCGAGCTTTACCCTCCTACATGGCCAAGGCACTCCAGCAAAGATCTGTTCATCATCTAGCTAGTATTGTTAGGCTCCAGGTCAATATCAGTCACTTGGCAGGCTCTAGCTAACCCAGAGTAAAAGTGCCAGCAAAGACCTCAAGCAGCTTGTCTGCATTATGTACATTATAAACCTCTGAGCTTATATCCTTCTGCTTAAACTCGCCCACCTTCTGTGGCTCTGATACAAATGACTGCATCTTCCTTAATTTTTTAAGGCTAAGGCATCGATTTGCCTTTTCATAAAAACTATAGTGGAGATGGTCCTATAGGACAGTGGAGATCATTTGAGACGTTTGGATTCTTGTTAAGTGGTTAAACTGTCTCCAAATAGTGGCTTTGAGTTCCTAAGAGTTGTCAGGGATTAGTCCCCTACTGTTATTTCTTGGCTGAATTATTAAAGCAAGAATACTCCTTCTTTGGGAAGCTCGCCTGCAATTCCCCACAGGATTGGATTAAATGTCTACAAAATAGTGTGCATTGAAATGGTAGTGTTCTTTCCTTCCTTGTACCTGATACTGAGTCTCCATATAAAATTCACTTACCTACTTATTAAAAGTTGTTCTGGAAGCTGCAAAGCCATGTCTGGCATGCAGAAAGTGTTAAAAACATATTTGAATGGCTAAGTGAATTTGAGCTAATTCTATATGGCCTAGAAAAAGAAGTGTCTGTTGTCCTTTACCACCAAAAGAAGAACAATGTGAACAACTGGAATACATATATAATGTATTCCAGGAGACCATCTTCTTTACCTAGAGGAATCAGAGCTAGGTAGGAGTGGGTGAGGGGTGGGAATAATAACATCAGTAGCTGGTGATTAACTACTGTGGTAGCTTTGGGCAAGTTCCATTTTGATGTTGCCTAAGATGTAATTAGAAGGGACATTCTGATTTATAAGTTAATGTGATTTTATCTGTACTTTTAATTAGTTTCTCAGAAAGACACTTTTGTTTCTGAGCTAGAAAGTTTTAGAAATTAATAGACTTCTGGGATGATAGTGAAGTTAAGAGATGATCTGGTCTCAGCAGGTAAAAGGAGAGAGGAAAGAATCCTGAGGCTCAGGGAAGGGAAGGAGCTTGCCTGAGGCTGCTCAGCAAGTAGCCTCAGACTCTCGGTGCTTCCTGGCTGCTATCCCAGGACTCTTAATGGACAACTGAGAAGGGCTAACACACCTATGGCCAGCTGCTCACTTGCACTGACTGTATGCATTTGAAAGCTGCAGCCCATACAGCCTGCTCCCTGCAAAATTCTGAGATACTCTCTGTGGAAAAGGATTGCGCAAAACAACTCCAAAAGGCTTTCCCAATGGAGACTTCAAATGTTGAAGAGGCTCATGGGTGACCTTTTTGGCGGGTGGTATGTTAGTGAGACTTTTTACAGGGTTGTTGGATTCATAATATACAAGAAAGGAACAGGGGTAGGGACCTTCCCATTATGGTATGTGTGCGATTCTTGAACAATGGGAGATTTGTGGCTATTCTTGGTCAAGCTCCTGGTATCTGGTCTTAGATGAGAAGCAGGAACTTGGAGCCTTTCTCTGTACCTATAGGATGCTGTTGAGTATGACTAAGTGAATCTGCTTCAATGCATCCTCAGACACAGAAATGTGTGCAGTGTGCTGGGACATTTTTTAACACAGAGATCTTTATCACTTGGTGTCAATATTACGGAGACAGTAAGACACAGATCATCGATGCGATATATTGTGGATGATCCCCTGAAAACATTATAATCAGTGCTGACAGGGTAGAGAAAATATCTTAACCCAGAACCTCTTCTGCATCCCAAAGGCTTTCCACACCAACTTACAGAAACTCAAATGGACTGCAATTATTTAAGGGGAGGAGGCACACATAGAAATTCTCCTTGCCTTTCCACCCTAATCAATGTGAGGTTTTAGTGCTCCTTTTGATTTGATACATAAGGGTTAGCTGCAAGGGGTTGTTCCCTTTCTGCATCCCTACCAACAACAACAAAAAAATCTTTACTACCTTGCATAGATATTTTCCTAATGTCCTTCCATTCATTAAAGGCTAATTCTTCTGGATTTAATTTAGCATTCTCTCTGGTCTTATGTGGAAATGTAAAGTTTCCTAAGTGGAATATTACAGCCATCTGGACCTAGCATTTTACCCCACTTCTTCGCAGAGGCCTTTTAGTGGGTACTCAAGATAAATTTTACCTGCTCTGTCAGCACCAGCTGCTGAGGCTTCCACTGCTGGTACTTCCATCATTTCTTGAGTACTTTGTCTGCCAACATGGTTCTAGGCAATTTGTGTGTATTTCTCTTTTCATCCCACATGCCAAGCAGCATAATTTTGTAATTATGTCTGTGAGGATTAACAAACCACCACACAGAGGCTGAAGAGAAGGATCACTTGGTAAAGTGCTTGAGGCATAAGCACAAGGACCCAAGTTCAGATCCCTAGCACCCACCTAAAAGCCAGATATGGTGAAGTTTATCTGAAACCTAACATTTGGAGAGTCAATACACCAATAAGTGGTCATGCTGGCTAATCACTCTAGCCTATAAGTCAGGTCCAGATTCTGTAAGAGGATGTTATATCAAAGGGTAAGATGGAGAAGTGAAGGATTATACCATTCATTGACCTATGTATGTACATGTTTAGTCCTGCTCCTAGAGAGAGAGACACGTAGAGAGACAGACAGATATAATATAGCTTATTATATATCAAAATACTATAATTAATCAGAAAAAAATTGTAATTGTTAAGTCGGAACCAGCATGCAATGACAACGCAGAGGAGTTTTGGCATCCCTCTTCTTTCTTGTTGTCCCAGAAAAAAAAAAACTCACTCGAGTTGGAGTAGTACACATAAAGGAAACAGCCCAGATAGATTTTTCCTCCAGGCTGGAGAAAGTTGACTTGTGTTTAGTCCTCATTGCTATAACCACAAGCCAAGCATTTAAATCCAGAATTTTTAAATTTGCCAAGGTCACTAGCTAGTACTGTTTCAATTTCCCAGAAATCTACCAACTGTCTTTAAAGGAGCCAGGAGTCTGCCTTCTCCCATGGCTTTCAGACATCTGTGACATAGATTGTGAAACATATTTTATGCCATTATTTAGTACATACCCACCCCCAGAAAAGTTAACAAATGTCCTTAGAGAGGGCTATGTACTCTGTGAACTTCTGTGCATGCTCAACAATAGACATACATCTATAGGTATAATGAAAAGTCAATAAATATTTACCGTGTCTAGGGCATCATAATCTCATATTATGCATTCTTGTCCATTCTATGTTTTAAACTGCACAACGACCCAAGGGATTGTTGGTATGACTATGTTAGTCAGTTTGTGTCACTGTGACAAACTATCCAAGAAAATGCACTTACAAGAAGCTGGAGGTTAATTTTGTCTATGGTTCCTGAAGTTTTAGTTCATGACTGGTTGGCTCTTTGGCTTTTGAGTCTGTGATCGAGGTCAGGGGATATAGCAAAGATGTTCCCCTCAGGACTAAGATGTGAAAGAGTCAGGCTTTTCATTTCTCCATTGTAGGCACATCCTAATGATTTAACTTGAGTGAAGTCGGTCCCGCCTCTTAAAGGTAACAGTACCTACCAATGGAACTATGTTCTTGGGGCTTACTTACTAATACATGGGGCTCTGGAGGAGATTTTAGATGAAAGTCATAAGATCTGTATTTCAGAAAGCATTGTCATCCCATGCTATAGAATTATGTGGGTAGAAGGAGAAAGTGAAACCCCAAAAGGGAGTTCCCTTTTCATTGTTCAGTATCACCTGACAAGGTGAGGATAGAAGCAGTGTTAGAATTCTATCTCATACCTATGAGTGATAGCATTCTTCTAGTCATTAATTAGCTTCAGCCTGACAGTACATTACTTGCATTGATTGCTCACCTATCTGTCTTTTGACTTGGCCAACACTGCCGTAATGTGTAAGTTCTTTTAAAGAGTTAATATTTGATACATGGGCTTCCATGTATATG
>NW_022196911.1:42998885-43042986 GCF_008632895.1 Mastomys coucha | reverse complement strand
TTTGCAAAGAAGTTTATTTAAGTTACAGTTCAGAACCCATCAATCCAAGAACATTACCCCAGAGTACTTGACCTGTGTTCTGTTTGTGTTTTATTATAATAGTGGGTATCACATGACAAAAGAGTGAACAAGATCAAGAAGTTTCCCTTAGTAAAGTATAGAATAGATTTGTTAACCCAGTCACTTTCCAGAGATCTCATGTTTCAGCACTACTGCACTGGGGAATAGGTCTCAAAAAAGAAAATTGGGATACATTTAAAGATTGTATTTGTATTTGTATTTATATTTGTAATTATATTTGTATTTGTACTTTTGGTTTATTTTTTCCTTTTATTGTTGAAAATAGATTTTTCTTAAACAATATACTCTGATTATTGTTTCCCTCTTTCTATTCCCCCAAGCTTCTCTCTACTTCCTCTCTATACAGGTCTACACCCCCCACCCCCACACATATACATACAAGACCTGTAGGATAAAAAGAGAAGAATAACATAAATAAGATAAAGTAATAAGATAGAATTTTTAAAAATTTTAAAAATGCCTGATAGGACATTGCAAAATAAGGAATCTCCAATTCTGCAATGGAATTTATTTTCTCTTGGCTCTTTAGTGCTGGGCACGCCACCTTCCCTTAAGAGTAGTTTGTTTCCCCAGTGAGATTCCTTTGGAATTTCATTTGCAAGTAGGTTATATATTCTAGAATGCTGCTGGGTTAGGGATGGAGGCATGTGTCCATGATTCCTTTCAGCTCTAGAGTCCCGTCTGGTACAAACCCATGAAGGCCCTCTGCATGCTGGTTCAATTTCTGTGAGTTCATAAGAGCTTTGATCCTGTTGATTTAGAGGTTGTGTGTGTGTGTGTGTGTGTGTGTGTGTGTGTGTGTGTGTCTGTGTGTGTAGGGGTCATTTACTGGCCCATAGAAAACCTACTGGTAGCCTCAGTCCCAAATTCAAGTAGCCCTCCTTCTCCAGGAGCTACCAATCACTAAGCTAGAGGTGGAGCCTTAATAGACTCTTGCCCAATCATGTTGGGATTTCCAACTTGCTTGAGCATGAGCCAGTCTGCTGGTAACCGTAGCTGTGATGAACTCATGAGTGTAAAAGCCACTCATTTTCCAGTGGACAGCATTTCAAGCATACTCCCCTACCCTCCTATTCTCCCTTTATCCAGTTCTCTGCAGTGTTCCCTGAGCCTTGATGTATGTGTGAGGGGCGACATTGTAGATTGTGCATTCTGCCTCAGTCTCTGTGAGTTCATATGAGCTTTAATCCTGTTGATTTAGAGGCCCTTGTTTCCTTGGTCCTCCATCCTGTCTGGCTCTTATACTCCTCCCACTAACCCTTCCCTCTTCCACAGGGCTCACTGAACCCTGAGGGGAGGGATTTGGTGGAGAAACTCTGCTTAGGACTGAGTCTTTCCAGATCTCTCACTCTCTGCTTAATGTCTGGCTGTGGGTCTCTGTATTTTGACCCTCTGCTCCAGGGAGAAGCTTCTCTGCTGATGGCTATTATGTGTTTGTGTGTATCTGTGCTGTGTGATTTGCAGGTGCCTGTGGAGGTCAGCATTGGCTTAGGCCAGAACAAATTGAGGACAGTAAACAGTTGTGAGTAACCGAGCCTTCAGCTGGATGTAGCCCAGCAGGTTATCTGCTGAAAGAGCTTTCCATGTGGAAGGAAGAGTGAGCAGAGAGGTAGATGTGATGCTCTGTGCTTCACATTTGAGAACCAACAGGAAAGACAGGGTGGATGAGAGTGGAGGAGTGCTGAAGTGCATGCAGACCCCCAGGGGTTACACTGGGCCAGAGGAGGGCTGTGTGATAAACACAGAACCCTCCACCATCTGAAGTGCCCAGGCCTCATTCTAAAATGGATCAGTAAAGAAGTTTACGTGGCTATTACTTTTTTTTTTTAAATTCATCTCTATTACTGAATTCAGTATTTTTCAGTGAAAATCATTTGCCTGTTAGTCCTGTTGAGATTATAAGAGTCACTGAGAAGTACCTAATGAACAAGCATATGAAGAAACATATATATCTAAAGAAATGCATGAGACCCTGATCTCAGTAGCCTCTGAGTGCAAGATGATAGCAGGGATCTGTGTGGCTTCATGGAGGCTACTCGGCAGAGCACTCAATGGAAGTGAGTTTTTAATCAGTTGAGTATTTTCATACCAACTAAAGTAAGGGCAAACTATACTTCTTGTTGAAAGTTATAGGTCATTACCGTTTTAAAACCAGTTTGTTTGATCAAAGCAGGAGGCTGAAATTACCCAGCATGAAGAATTAACAGGTTCTTCCTGTCCCACTTTTGGAACCTTCTCCTATGATTTTGCCAGCATCCCCTCTACTCTTCACAAATAAAGAACTAAAGGGAGACAGCATGCTTGTTGGAAGTGCATTAATCTATTTTTGTTGAATAAAATATACACCCTTATAAGCAAAAGCAAACCCTTAAATCCTTCCGAGACTTCCATTTCAGATACGATGGAGACTGTTTTAAGATAGACAAAGTGTAACACATGTCACTTAATTTTGGGAAAATATTTAGTTTGGATGATATTTATATGTGTTTTATTTCTGTTAAGGAAAACCATGGCAATGGAAAATACTATCTGGTCAGTTCTCTTTCAGCTGTGCACATCATTCAGAGAGGAATCCTTTTTGCACTCAAATTGGGCCTGCCAGCTCTAAAGAGGGCAGTTGAGATAATATGATAAACTGGCCCATGCGTCCAATCTTAGCTCATCAAGGCTGTGTCAGAGCTGACATTTCCGTACAGTGTGACTTGATGCTCTGATTACAAATTGGTCTTGAGCAGCCAGAGGCTTTGTAATTGCATTCTCTGAGGGATTGAGCTTGTATCATTAGGTCTGTTTTGGTTTTGAAACCCAGAGGAAGAAATATGTTCCTGATTCCATTCTCTATTTCAGAACATAACAGAAACTGACACTCATCCAGAAAAGGATGTAACTTATTATATGCAAAATTAAGGTTTTTTTTTTCTTTTTATCTTCCTTTGAGGCAACATTGATAACTGTTTTCATCCTTCTGGGTGATAGAGATCTTAAGTAACTTCAATTATTAACTGTAAGGAGAGCAAGGCTGAGGGTGTAGGGTGCATGTATACTGTGCATCAAGTCCTAAGTTCTGTCCCTACCACCATATTCACCTCGTGTGGTGTCACACTCTTGAAATCCCAGTGAAGCCAAGAGGATCGGCAGCTCAACACCATCTTCTACTTCAAAGTGAGTCCCAGGCCAGTCTGGATACACAAATTTTATTGTCTCAAAATACAATAAAATATTAAGATAAGAATGTTCTATGTTTATAGTTCTTAAGGTTTATTTTATTCTAATAAATAGATGAATCATATTTGAGAAGTGAAAATGGATAATTCTATAATACTTGCACATTCATTAAATAATACTTTTAAAAATTTATTTATTATTTTGTGTGTGTACATGTTTCTGTGTATGTGGTGCATGTGCATATGCGGGCATGCACACTATGTGTGCTGACATACGTTCTGGGGCTGCATATGTGGTGCATGTGCATATGCGGGCATGCACACTATGTGTACGTTCTGGGCTTGCATATGGATAGGGATCAGAGAGTAACTCTTGAGGATCTGCTCTCTTCTGCTGTTCCCTGGGTTCTGGGCATTAATTCAGGCTATCAGGCTTGTGTGGCAAATTCTTCTATTCATTGAGTCATCTCACCAGCCATTACTGAATCATTCTATGTTTAATTTAGTTTTGTAAACTTTATACATTGAGGTTAATACTAACCTTTTTTTTTTTATTTTTTGATCAATGACCTTTTATGCTTTGAGTCCTGGGGAATACCTCCAGAGATTCTAGACAAAGTATATACTGCTCAGAGTGGATCAAGACTAATAAATATTGCATGTAATTAAGATTTAAAGTATTAATATATGTTTGAAACTGAATTTATTGGGATTCAGTAGGTGAAGTTATCAACCCTGTTAGAAGAAAAATAGTAGTTTTACATTCAAACACCACCACAGTCAATGCAGAACATTTTGCTTTTAACCATCACACACCAAGTGGAGAGTTGTCTAGCAGACACTAGAGAGATGTCTCACAATTCAGTCCTAGCATAGTCTACTTAGAGATGGTATCATGTACTACAAACTCTGCCTTAACAGGACCTCATTCCCAACCTCATTCAAATCTGCAAGTGTGCATTACCAGGTTATGACCCATGCTCTGGATCTCTCGTTAAGATCAAGTAATCTGCTACAGTAATAAATGCTGTCTGTCTGCCTCTCTCTCTCTCTCTCTCTCTCTCTCTCTCTCTCTCTCTCTTTCTCTCTCTCTCTCTCTCTGTGTGTGTGTGTGTGTGTGTGTGTGCGCGTGCGCGCACATGCACACCCTGGCATACATGAAACCTACCCACTGGTTTATTATAAATATCCCAGATTCCAGAGGATACAGGTTAGCCAATGAACATGCAGATGAAGGGGCTGTGTTTGATTAGGTCTGACAAGCACATAGAGTTTCAAAACTTCCTCTCTGGGTGCCACCCTCAAAGTACCTACTCTTGTTCATCAGTGTGTAATCTTTAAAACTAGGGCTTTGGGGAATCTTTATTTCATAGGAAAGGATAATAAGGTCACTGATCATTGGGACTCAATTTACATTTTAGCCTCTCTGCCTTCAGAGATGAGAGGTGCAGGGTTAAATGTTCAGCTTCTAGTAACTGGTTTAACTCTCTGGCCTCTAGTCCCTATCTGAAGTTATCCACAAGCCTAATGAGGATTACTGTCTCAGAGTCTGGATTCTACAGTTATACCTGATAGTTCTACCATACAGGGAATCATGAAGGTACTAAGAACTCACATATGTAAGATATACTCTCCTAGAGTATCTGTATATGGGTCTCTGTAGCTTTTTATCAATCCACAAGGCAAAGAACATGCATTGAGTAGTGTATTTGGGGATGTTGCCAATGCCCCCATTGAAGATCCACCCTTGAGCGGGATGATGAAGTTCTGTATGACTCTGGATGCAGCAGTTGAATTCATGCCACTGAAAATTCAATGTGATTATCTGTACTTTCAGTGTCAGTATATTGCAATTATCTGGATCACAGCTAATTCTGTCTCTTTTTCATTGTTAGATCTGGAGCAACGGGGTGAAATTTTCTTCCACATTACTTTAACACTTAAATAAAAACCTGGAATCTTGATCTAAAACCCAAATGGAGGGATGATGAGTCAGTAGCAACTGAGAAAGATGGCAATCATTCAGACTACCATGCAAGTATCTATTAATTCCAGGCTTGAGTAAGCAGTTGTACGCTAAGCCCAGACATCCTAACGCAAGTCTGAAACTAACCTTAGTTTAGTGACTTCTGAGTTCTAGCAAAAGAAGTCACAAATCTCTCTCTCTGGAACACACCTCCTGTAAAGGCTAATAGCAATCTCATGGGTGCATATGTAAAAGAAGATTCCACAATCAAAATTGGCAAAGATATTCAAGAAGGACATCTATTATTGGTTAGAAATATCAGAAATAAAGCCAAGCAGAAAGCAAATTCGAGCTTCTGAGAATTTCCAGTATGATACTTAGCAGACTTAGAACAGAAAGTAGCTGTATATGAATGTTTAAAGAAGGAACAAAATAAAATTCTTTAGAATGTGAGCCTTACAAAAGACCATAGGAAATGCTTATGAATATTTTATAAAGAGGTAGATCCTATAACTTTTCAAAAGAAAATGTCAATAGAATAGAGAACTTAATGGGTAGATGAACAGTACCACAGAACTGAAGTGATAGGAAAATAGAATTACTCCAGAGTTCAGCACCCAGACAGGAATTTAGTCTAAGAGGGATGCTGAGAGAGAGGATAAAGATCTTCAAGCTGTCTCAGATGGTAAAGCCACTAGCCTTTGAGCCTGATTTCCTTACTTCAATCTCTTTCATTAATCTACTTGGTGGAAGGAAGGAACTAGCTTCCACAAGTTGGCTGCATACCTCCATAAGCAAGTCATAGAAATAAATCCTGTACCTCACACAGATAATAAGTACATAAATGTAAAATTTACTTTTTAAGTTAAGAGAGAGGATAAACTGAAAAGTTAGTTTTGTGGTCTCAAATATGGAAGGAGACACATTGTTTAGTAGTGGCTGAGGATTCCCTGAAATGAATAACATTTATCTACAATCACAGGAAGAGCAATTAGTGTAAATAAAACATAGAGTCCATTCATAGACACACTATAAAGAAATTGAAATGTGAACCATAGATAGAAGAAGGTCTTGAGAGCACTTGGAGAGCAGAAGACCACCAAGGACCTCCAAAAAATACAGTAATGCAGTAATGTCTTCAGTGACCTTAATAACACTCTCAAAGTTGTAAAAGTAAGTAGACATTTCATTGTAATTGTTTCCCTGTCCATAGTAAGAAGAAAACAAAACACATCCATGAACTCCACAACACATCTAGAGAGAACACAAGCAACAACAGGTCATCCTAGAGTAAGGGATGAGGAGAAGAAGGCATATAGATAAAATTAAAAAATGTGTAAGTGGCATGAGCCATGTAATATCTGAGAAAATGGTATGGTTATAAGCTGAGTGCTTTTTAATGGAGGAGAGTAACAAGATGTTGAACAGTAAGATCATGTTCCCAAGCAATCAAACAATGATAGACTCAACTACTATGTGGGCAGTCTGGTGTTGGAGATAATTAGCTTTTAGGAAGAGTGACTGATGATGGTGAGCTGTCATTTAGAAGTCTGTGCATTGGTATAAAACTAACTTAGCTAGACTTTTGTAAATTGAAAAGCAGTTTCTGGGGCTGCAGATATGACTCAGCAATTAAGAGCACATACTACTCTTTCTGAGGCCCCAGGTTTGGTTCCCAGCACCCATATCAGGTGTCTACAACTTTTTGTAAACTCCAAGGGAATTCAATACCACTATTATCCTGTGGTACTTCAATTATCCAGGAAAACCCTATCTATATGTACATATATATAACTAAAAAAAATAAATCCACTTACTTGTGATAGTGATAGTCATCTGTTTTCTTGGGGGATAAGAAGATTTTTTATCACCACTTGAGTTAAGTCATGCTTCCTCTGCCTAAGAAGCAAAATGCCTCCCTCACTTGCCTAAGATAACCATACGTGAAATGAGCTAGACTCAGGATTCAGACACATTTCATCACTTTTCCTCAAATCTAGAATCAAAAGTAAAAAGACAAGAAAGCACAAACTGGTAACTACTTGAGGGGAGGAAGGGACAGGCAAATAAGCTAGTGTGAAGGGGTGCAGCAGAGTTAAGTGAGATTAAAGCTATAAGATAAAGATTACAGACATGTAGGAAAAACAGTGATTTTGAGTATTAATCCATATACATCCCAAATGTGTGTGCATATGCATGTGTCCACACATGTGCACACAGACTATATATATGTGTATATACACACTATGTATATAACACATGCACACACATATATATACATATTTATGTGTATATATATGCCTATATATGTATATACACACACAAATATATGAATATATATGTATGTATATATGCCTATATATGTGTATACACACACACACACACACATATTTACTAGGAAAAAAATTACTGCTGTGTGGAAGATCACTTTTTCCTGCTCCAAAATCTGCTGTCAGCATAAGATGCCTTATAGCACTTACCCAATTCTATGGGAAATAGATATAGGCAAATCTCTGAGTTTGAGGCCAGCCTGATCTACAGAGTGAATTCCAGGATAGTTAGGTCTGCACAGAGAAACTGTGCTTAAATAAAAAAGATAGTTAAAACAAATAAGAAGTTAGCACCCTCCCACCACGTCTTTCCCTTTCAGAAAAATTGCACCAGTTGGGAAAGCAGACACCTGGGTTCATGTTTGACTTGTCTCCATATTTCTCTAGTACCCTGGCCAGTTCCTCTAGTCCTCTTCAGCAATGCTGCTTTTCTTTTCCTTACCTAATCTGGCTACCTTGACAGATGCACTTGGACCTCTTCTCACAGTGCCCAAATGTAGAGTTTCCTAGGAGGCTTTTTCGAACACTAGGCGCTGAAGGCTGACCCCTCGATTTCTGATTTGGTGCATGTGGAGCCGAGCAGAGGGTTTGCATCCCTAGCCAGTTCACAGTAAGGCTACAACTGTTCCTCTGAGGACCTTACTTTGGAGTCCCTGTGCTAGTTTCCTCTAGGTCTCTGTTGTCCTGGGCAACAGCTGCACCACCACCATGATCTTTCCTCAGTACCCACACTGTATAGCTCCCTCCTGCACATACTTCTGGCACTTCTATGCCAGTGATGCCCTTTATCTCTAGTCAAATGTAAGAAACAGAAAGTTTTGTAGTCTAGTGTGTCTGATGTATATACCAACTAAGGTGAATGATTTAGGAGTGGTTTGGCATTCTCTGTGTCAAGTTTCTTGTTTGAAATTCTTGGAATTGCCATTGTCCTATCTCCTTTCCTCTCTCTTATTCTCTAGCCCAACAATAAATAAATGTACAAATACATAAATACAATGGGCAAGAGAACTTGCTGAGTTCTGTAGATAAAATATTACAAATAACATAAAATACATTGATTAGCAAAGTTGCTCAATCTCAGGGATAAATATGTTAATATATAATACCGTTCACTGCTATTTTTCTTCTTCTTATATGACCTTATATGATTTTATCTATTTATTTTAAAAATATAAGCATTTGAAATACTTATCAAATTTGTTTTAATTTAAAAACTGTTTAAATCCATTTGTCCTTAAAGCTAAAAAATAAACTATTCTATATTTTCAGTAATAATTCAATTAGTAGTATTTCCAAGTAATTATAACTATAACTGTGTGAGATAATTAGAAGCATACAAACAAATAAACAAATATAATGTTCTACTATAACAGAAAAATGGAGCAAAAATTTTGGGTATTTGTACAAGGTCATGAACTTAGTCAAGTTGGATTCCATAGTGAACTTCTGGATTAAAAGCCATAGTTCACCCAGGCATGATGTTAAAAGCTTGAATCCTAGGTCTTTTGCAGGCTGAGTCCACAGGATGGAAATGTCATGGCCCATAGACTATAAAGAGAGCTTAAGTCTGAGCAATGTAGTAAAACCCTGATTCAATATATAAAGTAAGAACAAAGGCGGAGGATGTATTTTGGTGTTTGGTTGTGTGAGGCTCTTATCCTAATCCCTAGTACTAAAAAACAAAAAACAAAAAACAAAAAACCATACAAACCTCATAGTTGTTTGCATTTGGGTTAGAGAGTTTTGGTGGCTGAAGAAACTTCAGAGATCATTTTATTCAAGAATCAGGTCCAGGTATTAAAAAAAAAAGGAAACTGTGCCATCAAGTTCACTAGAGAGTGCAAGTATAATCAGTAATTTATAGAACCACACACTGAATCATTTATGTGGGATTCTTTATCCAATTGTCACATTTCTATCAGTATTTGGAATACCATAGGTTTCTAATAAAATGTGACTCCCATTCAATTTGTTGGTTCTCCCAGCACTGTCTGGGAAAATCGTCACAACCACTCAATGTAGCATACCTCACTGTCTCCTAACTCGGGACTCTAGAGTCTAGTGTCCATAACACACAGCATTGCACTGTAGACTTCTGTCTTTGTTAGTTAGAGAATGACCACAGGCATGCCTCAAAAGCATAGATCTTCCAAAACTAGGCTTTTCTTGATAACTACCTTGGTTTCCTGTACTTTGATGCAGAAGTACACTCTTTTTAAAATGTTCTTAATATTGGTCCTATATTTTACATCATCTGGCAAAACATTTCCATCTAGGTTATTAAACATACTTGACAAACACACTCTTTTTAAAATGCTCTTATTATTGGTCCTATATTTTACATCATCTGGCAAAACATTTCCATCTAGGTTATTAAACACACTTGACAAACACACTTTTTTAAATGCTCTTATTATTGGCCCTATATTTTACATCATGGCAAAACATTTTCATCTAGGTTATTAAACACACTTGACAAATATAATGGGCATTTTTCTGGTTGCTAATAAAAGTATATTAAAAGGAGACACCAAAAAGGGAGGCAACAGTATAGGAAGAGCTTAGATTACAATTCAAGAGTATTTCCCATCTAGCCCAGTTCTTCGATTTGGTATCATCATTTGAAATTCTTTGAGCATAACATGTCTAATTGGTTTGTGCTTGCCATTCCAGTCTGACCATAATTTTGTATTTTGTTCATTAATCTATCAATAAATGTTTTAGTAGAATCCTCAAACCCACATATTTCACAAGTATGGGACTTTTACCAGTTTTGTAGACTTATAAGCCTGTGTTCAATTGATATGGACTGGGGGCATGTATTTGTCTTATGGAATCCATGATCAGAATCACTTATTTTTAATTATACTGTGAGAAAATTGCATATTTTTACATTTAATAGTTTTAAAATATAAATTAAAAAACTTAGAAGAGCATATGCCAGTGAGATAGTTCAATGAGTACACTACTTACTGAATGAGCCTGATGTCTGATATTTGATGCCAATAAAGATCCACATAAAGCTGCAAAGAGAGAACTAACTACACAAATTGTCCTCCATCCTCTCCATGTTTGTACCATGCTCGAATAATTATTAAAACACTTAAAATATTGAGGTCTATAATGGTTTTCACTTTTAAGTTAAATTCTGGGAGAAGAGTCCTAGGAACCTAAAAGGCAGGTTTTGAAGCAATGTGCCACCATTGCCATTAGAATCTAGATATAAGTGAAACTTTGGTTTAATCAAATGTCTTCAAATTAAGTGTGCTAAAAGTAGACAATATATTTTACATGATTTTAACAAATAATCATCTTGGTTGTAAAGACCAACTTGAGGTTATCCATAAAGTTTGTGTGTACTCACAGAGCTCATTTCTTGGCATCTTGTCTGAGTGTGAATTGTGAAGAATTTAATTAATGAGACAACAGCCAATACACACATACTTATACCATTGTCCTACATCTGATGAATTGTCAAGAAAGCAAAAACAAAAACCAATAAAACAAAACAAAACAAAACAAAAAAACACCCCAGGGAGACACATTAAAAGATGCATTCATTTGGGAGGCAAAACAAATATCTGCATTTGGTCCTTTAACTTCACATGTGTGTTGAATTCCTATGAGGATTTCCTCCCTATTCTGTGTGAAACAACATTAGGAAATGTTGGCATGAAGGGGAAGCTTAGAAAACAAAACAGTCCTTCAAAAGCAAGGTGCACTGAGATGGTGAACAATTAGGGATCTTTGCTGGTAAAATAAGGGTTGTACAAACACTAAAGACTCTTGGACCGGTTTGGGCTCTTAGCTGAAGTTATGTGTGAACACAGTTGTTGTGAGTGTAAGATATTTAAAATTTTTAGTATTTATTTGTTTATATGTGTATGCCATGGAAGTCAGAGAACAACTTACAGGAATCAGTTCTTGCTTTCATTCAACCACTTGTATCTCAGGAATAGAACATAATTAATACTATTTTTAAATGTTATTATTTAAAACAATTTTTAAATTTAAACATATTTTGATCATTGTCTTTCCCTTCCCCAGATCCTCATCCCTCCCTACCTACTCAGCATTAAGTTCTTTCACAAAAAACAAACAAATACAGCAACAAAGCCTTCCAAAACCAAGAAAGCAAAATAAAATCACACACAAAAATTAAACGAATGAGCAACTTCCAGTCAAAACCCTCACCAACCATAACCAAATAAAAGCTCACACATAAAAAACTGTGGAGTCATTATATGTTGGTCAACTACTCTGTCTTAGTTAGGGTTTTACTGCTGTGAACAGATACCATGACCAAGGCAGCACTTATAAGGACAATATTTAATTGGGGCAAGCTTAGAGGTTCAGAGGTTCAGTCTATTATCATCAAGGTGGGAACATGGCAGCATCCAATCAGGCATGATGCAGACAGAGCTGACAGTTCTACATATTCATCTGAAAGCAACTAGTGAAAGACTCACTTCCAGGCAGCTAGGATTAGGGTGATAAAGCCTATACCCACAGTGACACATGTACTCAACAAGGCCACACCTCCTAATATTGCCACTCCCTGGCCCAAGCATATACAAACCATCACATACTCTGAACATGAGGCTTGACCTGGAGTGGTTGATATAACCAGTGCTATTGTAGGTAAAAGTGACAGTTCAGTTGTTATCTTTTACTCTAATAGCTAAATATTTATTTAACTGTTAATAAATTCATTCATTTTATAAAATTATAACAATAAAGAGATAAAACAAAAAACTATCACATCGAAGTTGGACAAGACAAACCAACAGAAGCCCAAGATAAGGCACAAAAATTAGAAACTCACTTGTTTACACACTTGGACATCCTGTAAAAAAAAAAAAAAACTATACTTTAAGTCTTAATATATACGAAGAGGATCTGGTGTTGACCTGACCCGGACCTGTGCATGTTGGTTCAGTCTCTGTGAGTTTATATGAGTTCTGAGCATGTTGATTTAGAGGACCTTGATTTCTTGGTATCTTCCATAGCCTCTGGCTCTTACACTGTTTCTGCCTCCTACTCCATGGGATTCTATGAGCTCTGAGAGGAGGGATTTTGTAGACACATCCTATTTATGGCAGAGTGTTCCAAGGTCTGTCACTCTCTGCTTAGTATCTGGCTTTGGGTCTCCATAATTTTTCTCCATCTGCTACAGGAGAATACTTCTCTGATGATGGTTGAACAAAGCACAAATCTATAGTAGAGCTAAATATTATTAAAAATCATTTTACCACTACTTTATTTTCTTTTTTTAGACCAGTATTATTTGATTTTGCCCTAGGTCCATGGGCTAATTAGTCTCCAGATCTTGGTCACCCAAGTAGTGTCAGGTATAGGTTCTAGCTTGTGGAGTGGGCCTCAAGTCAAATCAATTATTGATTGGTTACTCCAACAAGCTTGGTACCATATTGCCCTAGCATATTTTACAGGTAGTACACTATTGTAGATAAAGGATTTATGGCCAGCTTGGTGTCTACTTTTGTATTTGGAGAGCTTGTGGAGTATATTTCTATACCAAAGACACTGGAATGTAGGGGTGAAAGCTCTATGTAGATACCAGGTTGGCATCTCCACATTTAATGAGTTGTGTAGATTTTGTTTCCAGTAATGGAGCATTGATGTCAGTTTGTGGGAAGCAACCTAGAGTCTTCATAACTGCTTGGGTCATTTGGGGATTCCTGTAGGGCTCCTTTGGCCAACAACTCAATTAGATGTAACATAATCGTCTTATTGGAAGCTTCATTGGGTATCAAGAGATGGCCAGGTGGGACCCTGTCTACCTCATTAATTGTTGATTTCATTTAGATTGTGTTCATATTTGCATACACTTTAGGAAGTTTTGACTGTATTGGGTTTCTATATTACCCCTAAAATGCCCTTAGTTTTAGCTGTCTCACCCTGTGTTGCCTTGCACAACTACCACTCTCCTGCCTATCACCTGATGTGTCCATTCCAGTCCCCTACCATCTATCCAGAAACTATTTGTTCTATTTTTTAATGAGATCTATGATTTTCCCTGAGTCCCTTATTCTATTCTTACTTTCTTTGGTTCTATGAATTGTAGATTGGTTGTTATTGACTTCACAGCTAATATACACATATAAGCAAATATATATCATATTCATCTTTTGGAGTCTGGGATACCTGACTCAGGGTGATTTTTTTCCTATTTCTGTCAGTTTGCTGCAAATCTCATGACGTTGATGTTTTAATGACTAAGTAATTCTTCTTTGTATAAATATGCCACTGTTTCCCCTCCAGGCTGAGGTTTGCATTTGTCAGCAATATTGGGCATCTGTGAGTATCTGACTTTAAACTCTTCAAAGCAAAAGAAAGATGTGCAGTCTGGAGGACCCTATAAAAGATTTGAGCAGAGGAGGATTTTTCTGTGAAATATACATAGTATTTAGCCAATATTCTTAGTGTTTTTTTTTTTAATTCAGAAGTGAATCTTAATTATAGATTCAGGGGATGGGGCATCACCTTCAGTTGTATTCCTACTTATGACTTCACCAGGCTCCAATGTCTATTTCCAATTCAATGGAGTATTCGTGGTTCTGGTTACTGATCATTAAACCAAACCAAAATCATAAGCCTGGAAACATGATGGATAGGGGAAGGAGAGGGGGCATGGAGTGAAAAGGGGACGGGGCAAGAGTAATTAGAATATATAAATGTATCTGTGTGTTCTCACTGCCCTTAAGCATGATTGTAGCCTCTACTTCCATGTGTCTGTTCTGTTGAGGCCCTTTCTTGCTAAAGATTTCTGCTTAGAGACACTTCTGATACTAGTTGGCTAACACCCACTATTATGTCAGATTTCTATTCTTCAATCATTTCTATACTTACCCCCTTATCTCCTGACTCCACCACCAGAGGGACATTTTCTCACCTCCTTCCACAATACCATACAAGTTCTCTTAAAAATGCTTAACATAGTTTTCATTTTAAATGTTTGTGATTGTTTAATCAATGCTTTTTTTTATGGGACTAATATAAAGGTCCAATAAAGTCTAGGGCCTAATCGGTATCTCCAGCACTGAGTATAAATAGATAGCTGTTCCATACATTACTGTATGAGTGACAGGGTCCACAAAGGCTCCTCACACCAAGTCCTGGAGTGATACTGCAGTGGGCATTGTGACCTTTCACTTTATAAAAGGAAAAGTCAGATTAGAATATTTGAATAGATTTTGCTTACAATTACCCAGCTTATAAGTAGTAGGACTATACTTTGCAAACACCTTGAAAGGTTGCTTTGCATCTAAGTCCTATGCCTGAAACTAGTCATCTTGTCTAACTCCTGGAAAAGCAAGTGACCAAGATATATATATATATATATATATATATATATATATATATATATATATATATATATATATCATGTACATATATGTGTTCATATATATACACACATATATACATATATGTATGTACACATATATATATACACATATATACATACATACATATATATATAGCTGAGCCTGTTTTAATTAGAAACATTAAATCTCAACTACTTCCCTTGGTTTTATTTGTTTCTACTCAAAACACATGGGATTTATGGAAATGTACAGCTTATTTTTTAATACCTAAGAGGGGTCTGATACTAAATTATTCTAAAAAGAACTCAGTTTAGGAGAATGTTGTTGCAAGCAATACATCTCCTTTGCACTTCTCAGTAAGTCTTTCTAATTGCCATTGTTGAAACATATTATTCAGCCTGTGACAACACTGCCTAACTCTGGTAAGTACTGGAGATTAAAAGGGAAGCTTCCTAGAACAAGTGCTCCCCACTTCTCAGAAGACTGTGGGGTTCTCAGGACCAAGGGCCAAGTTTCCCTCTGTAACTAAACTCTCAATCATCTAGACAAAGTTTTCCATGGCATGCCTTTATGTGTAGAAACTATGGTCTATTTAGCTATATATTGAGAAGTATGTATAACCAAGACATCACCAGCCCAAGGCCAGATTCCTAGCTTCTTCTCAGATGCAAAGTATACGAATGTTTGAGCCCATGTCAAATTTCAAATGGTTTTTGAATTGACATATTTTCTGGCAGGGTTTTCTACAACATATACCACTTAGTTATCTATATTTGGTGTTGTCTTTTAATGACATCATTGCAGCTTTTGTCTTTGAGCACTGTATATGGGGAGGCTCGTCATTTTTTTTTTTTTTTTAAATTGGGAAATGGACAACAACTATGGAAAGAGAAAAAAGCCACTTGTAGAAATGCTAAGTTTTGCTCTGGATATGACACACACCTGTGACCTCCAGTACATCTTAATTTGTTTCCTCATCTGCCCACTGAAAACAGTCATCCCTGCCTTGTCTCCCTTACAGATTTACTGTGCAAATCAAAGGCAATAATGGCCATGAGAGCACTGTATAAACAGAGCAATGCTGTTCAGATGTAAGATGCTTTAATTAAGAATGAGCTTAGCTTCAAATAGTGACTCGGCTACTGTAGCCATAGCCTGTGATTCTGACACTCCACAGGCAGAAAGGACTAATTAAAAGAGCAAGAGTTACAGAGTCGTGACACTGAGGCTCAAAGGGAGAATATAGCTTGCTTCTAATCAGTGTGGAGGAGTAGAAGGCATGAGGAAACATTAGTTTAAAGGGAACAACGGAACTATACAACAGATAATTGTATTACATTGCTTCTGCAGTCATCTACAGCAGTATGCTTGGCATTAATTATAAAGTAGAACATTAAAGGTTATTTGTGAACCCCTCCAAGGTGTAAAAGAACCTCATTCAGTAGCGGGCTCTGTTTCTTTCAGTAGACAGGAGCAAGGATATGTAGTTTTTCTCACCTTTGTAACAGAGGCTATCAATGGGGCATTTCATTTCTGAAGGCCGGATTCCATGCTTAGTAGTTTACAGGGGTGCCTGGTAAAGATTTAGGCATTTGTAATTATTTCCATCTTCCACTTGTATTCTCTCAGTTATCTAGGGTAACTTAAAGCTATCCTAATTTTGCAGGCTGTGTGAAATTGGATAGAACTTGGATAGATGGGTGGCATGGCATGCACACCAGTCCCATGCCCTCCACTGCCTAGTTATCTCTGCATTTGCTGGTCAGAGGTTCTTCAACCCTTCTCATAGCTGAAGGCTTGCAGAGTACTAAGGCTTTTGCTTACTTCCACACTGCTGAGCTGCTGTTTTCTTGGTGATTCACAGTACAATGTTATTGTAGCTCATGGAGAAATGTTATTAACTTTAATTTACCAAAATTGAGTGCTCTATGAGACATTGAATCAAGCAGCTTTCTCTGAGCTCGTAAACACATTTATTAAAACAAAGAGATTAGTATCTCACTGTGCCCTACCTGGGCTGATTCACATAAACCATGAAAATAACATTCTCATAACCTAGGACTTGGTGTTTTATTTTATTTTGGTTTGTTTGTACTGTTCTGAGAACTACGCTATGAGACTAATAGAACTTATCAGACCTTTCAAATGTAACATCATAAAACAATTTGTCTTGGAGTCACTTGCTTCATGGTAGGAAACATATACTTGATCCTTCAGTGTAAATTAAGATACTCTCTTGATATGTTTCCATAGCTGAATGTTTTCTACCTAGGACATAGAGATGGGCCTATTAAAAACTACTTGAAATTCTTTCTTTAAAGGTATTACAGGCATTGGCTCCCTGGTAGGCTGGTCCTATGTGTCCTTCTACCTCTGATAATGTCTGAACACACTTATTTTTTTCATATATAGCTATTCATTTATAATGAATTTTCTACCAGATTGAATTACTCAGGAGATGATCCTCAATTTGTTAAGGTTTATGGTCCTATTGTGCAGAGTACTGGGTATGTTCAGAGTAGTGGTGCAGTTGATGACTATAAAATAGATGAATAATTTTTGTCTTTTGTCATTTTTCCTTCTTGTAGTCATGGACAAAAATCAATAGAGTTACAAATTGGTGATTTAAAGTTGGAAATAATTTTCATCACCTTTTTGATATAGTTACCTTGTCATTTGGTAAATTGCATGCTGTGTCTGCAATAGTTGTGACCTTGTACTTTGGAGTAAACCAGGCTTGGGGTTAGATGCCCCCTTTACTTCCACTGGCTCTATAAACTACCTACCTCATTTTTTTCTAATCTCTTAAATGGTGCTACCAACAATAGAAAGCTGATCTAACTTATTTATAATGTCTATGGTTAATCTCAGATGAGCATACATAATTATGATTGGATTAGATACACATAATTATGATTTTATTTGTAAAAAGTGCAAGGTCTTAACTATGGAATGTTATTTTAGAAAAGTGTGAAGGTTGCTTGCAAGTATAGATGGGAGAAATCTAAGATTTGGCTTTTATGGGAGACATATTTTCACGATTAAAAACTGTCTCTTGTTTCTGGGTGGCAGATGTTATTTAATTGTAGAAATCAATCATTTTCTTCTAGCCCCCTCCCAAATCATTCTCACATTGACAAAGACATACATTTTCTAAATTTCACATGAGGTCTCTTTATTTTCAACAGTAAGCCCCAGATTTGTAGGGTGGAAGTATGCTAGTATTTACAGGGTGGTTTATGCAGGTCTTGAATCATAGTTAGCCACCCAATAAGCACTAGCTAGTGCTGTTATTTTTATCATTGTTCATCAGCCATATTTTAAGTTGCTTGTAAGTAGATAAATCTGATGCAAAAACCATTACTTGTGCATAAGAAATGCAAGCATTTTGTATGGTTCAAAATATATTAGTTCCTTCCCCAGCAAGCTATCCAAAGAGTGGCATTCAGGTTCATCTCAAATATTAGGCTTGAAAGCTTAGATAGAACTTGGCATGGCTTGTGCTGGTGTATGGGATTAGGGAAACCACAAAATTTGAGAAGGATTGACATCCAGCTGACCACTCTCCAAAGCATCTCAGGTCTTGGGTATGTCTCCTGTTTCTAGCATAAGTACTATAAGCTGATAGTAGTACTGTAGCAGATTGGTCTGTTTCAGGAAATTTATGCTCCATATAATGTGATAGTTAATATCACATTTGTCCCACAGGCTTGGCTCACAAATTAGGAAAGAGGAGCCGAAAGCCAATGTGTATCATTCTGCTGATACTTCTTGTGCTTCAGACTCCACTGTAGAGCAGGGTGGTAGCAAGGGTGTTGGTCTGGGAGACTGGAAACCTGCACTTGAGCTACCAGAAAAAAAAAACATAATTGAATTGTAGAAGGTTTTGAGCTTAGACATCAGAGTTAATAATGAGCTAGTGTTTACTGAATAGATATTATAGCAAACAGTACACTAAGTGATTTGCTTATGTTATAATTTATTTAATTATTGGAATAGCCATGCAAATTAAGCAATATTTTCCCTCTTTATATGAGGTGGGTACACGCTAAATGTTTTGTGTATATCATTTAATCTCTCTTACTTTTAATGAGGACAGTGATAATAATATCCTTGGACATGGAAATGCAGAACCTTGGAGAACTCAAGCTCATTAGATAGTTACTAAGTGGCAGAGCACAGTGGTTTATCCACTATACTCTCTTATTGCACATGCTGCTTGGACTGTACATCATTTTAGGCAGCCACTTGTGGTATCAGGGTTCACATTATGTGTACCAATTCCCTGTGTCGTCCTATGTACTCCTTATGTGGTCTTCCGCAACCTTCTGGGTCTACCCAGATGTAGTCTGGCACAAAGGATCTGTAAATACATTAAGTGGAAATTCCTTATAATCTTGAGGTTTTTCCCTGAGCTATGAACAGAGACAGGGTATGGTAACTGTGAGAAAATAATTTTCCTTATTGCCAATCAGTTCTTAAGACATGTGCCCCCTGCAGCCTTTTCTACTTGCTGCAAAGGGGAGTCTCTGTGTCTACCTTGCTGGTGATGGATATCATCAGGACTCTTACAAGGTGATATAAGTGGAATTTCCAGAAAGAACTTTGAAAGTATGGTTTCCTGTTTCCTGTGGCTAGACTGATTGATTGACTGTGGCTTTCTCCTGTTTTATGGATACAATGACTCTAAAAAACTACCAGCTTTCTGTTTTATGGATTACCCTTTATAGAGAATTTTGTGGTCAGTTTACTGTGATATTTAGTCATAGGATTGAAGTATTAGTGTAGGATTGAATAAAATTTATAAGATTAGTTGGAATTTCTAGTTTGTTCAAAACTCTACTAAATATTTGCATAGAAATATTTAGACATTAATCTTCACTGGGCAAATACTTTCAGTAGCATAGGCAAAAGGATGAAATTAGTATTTTAATTATATGTAATAAAGGGCATGACTATATTGTATATAAATCTCATTCACTTCCTGCTCCTTCACCTCTTCTTTCTGTTACTTAGTCATTGGACTCTTTTTATTTTTCTCATCCTGCTTACAGAATATTACAGCCTTCATTGTTTATATGGAGGCAGATTAACTATACACACACACACACACACACACACACACACATACACACACACACATATATGTATGTACACACAGACACACACACAACACACACATATATATGTATACACACAGACACACACACACACATATATATATATGTGTGTGTGTATACACAGACATGCAGATACATATACATATACATGTACATATACATATGCATATACATATACATGTACATTTTGGATGTTAGTAGTTTGCATTGTTCACCAACCAAGTCAATCCTGGTAATATGTTCCACATCAGGAGGCAAATGGCCACATTTATTATTGATTAGTGAAGTATATTTTATTATACATCGTTCCTTTCCCCTCGTCTTCTATACTTAATGGACTAGTCAATTCACTTCAACTTTTGTCTTTGTGCTGACCTCCTAATGTTAGTTATCCTTAGCTTATTTAGCTGAACACCGCCTAAGCCATTAGCTCTGCTGCTAGGATAACTTTCCCATGAGCTACTTTTGCTGTGCCACTGCTCATAAGATTCACCAGACTGGTTTAGGTCCAAACAATTTATTGAAAGGGACCGTCACAATGGTCTTTGCTATCTCTATCTTCATGTTTCTATGATCATCACCATCATCTTCACCAGCATTTACACTATGGTTCTTCTCATCCTTCTTACCACCATCCTCTTCATTATTTTCCCATTAACCCTACCCGTCTCCTTATCACCATCCTTCATCCTCACCATCATCAGGAACCATCATCTTCTCCATCTATCTCTTCATCATTTCAACCAGCTTTCACCATTATTAATTAGCACCATCCTGTCTGTCACCATCACCATTATTGTTATCATAGTTCTGTTGCGTATCATGAGTGGCGGATGCTCATTATGTAACAGAAGTAGTGCTAAGTGCTGTTCCTAACTAATTTATGTTACACAGAGGCACAAATATTATTTTTCTTCCTTACAGATAGAAATCTGAATATTAGGAATGTAAATTTACCCCAAAATTCTTGAGCCTTTGATATGGCTATACCAAAATGGTGTAGCCTCTACTTTTGATGTTCAAGCCCAGACCATATAGTTATGTATATATATAGCTAACTACACTGTTTGTTCTCTTCCTGGTTATTTTCTTCTTCTAATTCCTTGATAGGCACTGGCAAGATTGTTGAAAGAGGGGCATATATGTATATGTATGCGTATGTGTATGTATATGTATATAGGTATATGTATCATTATGAACAGGGACTGCCCAAGTATAGTGCTAACTGCTTGGTTATATTGTCCAGTCATATCTGTATTGTAGCTTATCTTTCAGAACCCTAAAACAAAGGCATCCTAAGGAAATTATGTTTGCTGTTTTTTATAGTGGAAAATCTTGCACTTTCCAGATTGTTCTATATATTTACATTGCTATATATTTATTGATATATATCAATACATATATATAAATACATATATATCAATAAATCACTTTATTGATAAAACATGTAATATAGTGATTTTTCATCTAATAGTTAGCTCTTTATTTCTTTTCTCTCCTATTTGATAATAGCAACAAATATTACAAAGAACATAGAAATCATATAATCAGAAACACAGCAAAAAGGAAAGGAGGTTATTGATACCTAGTGTCTTCTTTCATCCTCCCCATATGGGCACCCTAATCCTAGGTAAGTGCTACTCTGTGCCCACAGCAAGACTTGTGTATAACTGAATGATCTTCACATTGTTTCAAATTACAAATTACATTGTTTCTTTGGTTTTATTTTGCCTAGATTTAATTCCTTAATTAAACCCTTATTTGGGAAGTGAAAACCATCATAAATGTCTTAAGGTTTTGATTATCTTGTTCTCAAGGCATGCTCATAATAATGAAGTGCCTAATCTCAAGGCTGGAAGAAGTGTCTAATCTCTGATTACAAAACTCTCTTCCTCATTTGGGAAGTCAAACCACTTTAGATGCTATGTCGTCAGAGCCTTGAAAGTGAAAAGAAGAAAGCAGAGGGCCTAACACTCAAGAGTGAAAACAGAAAATAACACAAAACAAAAGCCTAAGTATTCTGAAGTGATGTTGTAGCAGGCATGAAGAAACAATGAGCATCATTTTGTGAACCAAGGTATAGAAAGTTGATCCTGATAAAATTTCCTTGACTATACAATTGTATGATTCCAGATTTTGGTCTTCTACAATGTTTGCGTTTCAAAACAACTATGTGGTAACCAACTATGTTCAAGGGCTATGTTGTCCTGACTGGTGCTTGTTTGGTTTTTTGTTTTGTTAACTTGACACAAGCTAGAGTTATCTGAGAAAAGGGAACCACAATTGACAAAATTCCCTCATAAGACTCATATTTGGAGAAGCTTGTAGGGTATTTTCTTAATTTGTGATTGGTGTGGTAGGGTCCAGTTTACTGTGGGTACTATAATTCCTGGGCTACAAGTATCACCTGATATTGTGTGATATAAGAAAGAAGGATAAAACCAGCATAAGGAAAAATCCAGTAAGCACAGTTCTCCATGGCATCTGCGTAAGTTCATGCCTTAAGGTTCCTGCCTTGAGTTGCTGCCTGGGCATCCCTCAGTGATCAACTGTGTTCAGTACATGTAAGCCAGGTACACCCTTTCATACCCAAGTTATGTTTTATCCCAGAAATAGCATCTCTAACTCAGACACAAGTGTTTTGTAGGTGTATCATGTTTAATGGCAAAACCTAAAGAAGTCCACACAAACACAAACACAAACACTGTTTTGTGCCTTCAAAACTGAGATCATAGAGTAGGACAGTATAATACATAATGAGAATGTACACATATGTTGAGGTTTGAAATTTTCCAGCATACATTTAAAGTTGAAATAGAAAGGTGAAGAGCAGACTGTGTAAAATGATGCTTTTGTTAGGAGATAATCCCCAAACACTTTGTAAGTCAATCAATCAATCAATCAATCAGACAATCAGACAATCAAGATCTTTCTGTTTGTATATGTTGCTATATACAAACTTATACAGACTTAAGGAAACTTTTAAAATGTATGAAAGTCATCTATGTAGTCAAGAAATATTTATTGAATGGCTGGTGTATCCTAAAAGAACAGATCCTTGTAAGAGTTGTAAGGCTTGACTCTTAGAAATGTAAAACTACTGAGATTAACTAGTTAGTAAGAAAATATATGAAACACAATTCTAGAAAGTTCCAAGAGCCTGAAAGAATTAAAAGCAAAGTTATTAATTGAAGATTAGTGGGGATCATCTTATACTTTATATGACAAAGCAAATGCTCTATGGATATTCACACCATAGCTATCCTCCAACGTAGTGCCTCATAACAAACATTTATCTTATTTATCTGTGGCTCATATACTTAAGTGTAGTTCTGATGGAGAAGTTCTGCTTTAAGGTTTGGGACATGAATGCTTGTGGTCTGCAGGCTATGTTTAGGTCTTCTCTGTGCTTCTTCATTCTGACTAGCTTCTCAGAGAAGCTATTTTCTGACAGGTTATCAGAGTGCTATTGAGCCAGATTAAATTTCTTAAGCTCATCCAAGACCCTTATATAAGTCAACATTGCTAATATCTCATTGACTAAATGAAATCAGTTTACACACATTAGATAACTCAAGGGTAGAGATAAGCCAAGATAGAAAACCAGGGCTCCCTGATAACTAGTAGAAACTTTTTTTTCAGCTATGACTGGGGAATGGGGTATGCCTTTGCAAGAACAAGCTTTGGGTTTGCTTAATAGGCTAGACATATTCTTTCAGTCAAAGCTGATATTGAATGAGAGTTATGTTAAAGTTTTGTAAAAATGCTTAGATTGGTCCGGCAATGTAACACAGGGAAAAAGGCTGTCAATCCTGACAACTAAAGTTCAATCCTCAGAATTCACTCTGTAAAAAGGGTTGACTCCTGCAAATTGTCCTCAGACTTCTACATATGACCTATGACTAGCATGCATGTACACTCTAGTGTGTGAGTGCACAACGGCTGGATATATATATATATATATATATATATATATATATATATATATATAGAGAGAGAGAGAGAGAGAGAGAGGTACATAGATAAATACATACATACGATAGCATGTGTGTAATGTGAAAATGGATTGGTAAACACAAGGAAGATACATAGATAGGTACATAGGTGGTAGATAGATAGGTAAGGCTCATTTGGCTCTGAGTTTGACCTGAGGTCCCAGTTTTGCTAGCATAAATCAGATCTTAGGAACAGAAGTAATAAAATATACTTGCTTTGTTATTTTGCTCCTTGAGTCCTGTCCAAACTATTCATGACATTAATGCCTACTTGGTGATTGTAATATTCTGTAGAGGTTATAGGGTCTCATCCCTAAGAGCTCTCTAAGATAATTACTGTCATCCCCCTTTTACAGCAAATTGAAACCAAAGGGATTGTTCATGGCCATAGATAGAGCAGATTAGAACTGGAATCTAAACAGTTCCATTTTCTGTAAGTCTAGAGTCTTTGATTTTAGTGGATCTTACCAGCTAGACTGTTCTCTGCTCGTTCTCCAGAAAACAGGACAAGCTTGACTCAATGCCCCATCTTGTTGCATACATAGTTTCAGTTTGTCTCCAGCAGGCCCCCTGCCCTATACTCTTGCTTTATGAACACATACAGTCCTCTGCAGATGTAAATGCTAAGAATTATGTCTGACCACATATGTCTGTGACTTGACTGGTAGATGCTTATGTATGCAGGTCAGTGTGTGCTGGATGTACTTTCTTTGGGATTCAGCCTCCTGCTGTGACTTAGACCAGGGTGTCTGTGAAGACCCTCTGTGAGGCAGGCTGAGGACAGCATGTCAATTACCTCTACTCCCTCCAAAGATCCATTCTGTTCCTGTAAATAGAGAAACAGTTACATCTGCTCCTCACCCAGCAGGGCCCATATTGCCAGTGGCATCTTGTCAAAATGAAGGCCTGTCTCTTGTATTACAGATAATGCAAGACAAACTACATTTTCTACTTCCTGACAATACGATTTGCTGAGGATAAGGTCCAGGGAGAGTTCTTGTAGATTTAGCCTGACTTGAATCCTGTTATCAGGAAGATAGATTTTATAGATCGTTTCTATTAAGGTAAAGGACAAGAGGAGTGGTATCTTTTATTCAGCTGGAAGTACGATAGCATGTGTGTAATGTGAAAATGGATTGGTAAACACAAGGAAGATACACAGGTATGAAGGCTACCTTAAGAACATGAGGCTAACAGATTCTGTCTTACTTACCTCCCACTTTACTGCAGCTCAACTTGCATTCATGCATATGAGTTAGCATACACATGCAAAGTTTGCCAGGCAGTATGAAGATAAGTGATGAAGATAAGCTGTTTTGGAGGAGGTGGGATTTAAGGTACCCCAAAAGAGATTGCATATTATGTTCTAAGCATATATATATATATAAATTATATAATTTTCATAATTTGTATAAGTAGCAAAAAAACCCAACAAATCTAAGGACATTTACAAATTAAGCAAAGAGCAAAAGGTGAAAGGCTTCACATACAGGAAAGATGGCTAGATAAAGGTACCGACTGTGGCTATACAAATTCTCTGGACTGATTCTTGTACCTTACTACGTAGTGGCCGAGCTACAGACAAAGCTAGATTTCTCCCTTTCCACTCAATCCCAAGATCTCTCTTCATGCCTCAGTTTCCACCCTTGATGGTGCTTTGGAAGAACAATTTTCCTCATCTTCACATCTTCCACATTCCAAACCAAACACCTCCCAGACACAGCTACTCCTTCCTTTCTAGCCTTTGCTGTTTGGCAAGACATTGTGCTGGCCAATGCCATGGCCTTCTTCCCAGTCTCCATCCATTACAGATCTGTACTGGCAGCAGATCTAGCCTCCTAAAGCACACAAGTAATCTTTTTTCCATCTTGATTACAAACCTTAAGTGAATCTCTTAGTCATGGGATAACTACCGAGTGAGCTGCTATTTTGAGTTCTCCTGACCCCGCACAATGAGGCGCATCGATTGCAGCTTTAAGGACTCTCTCTGTAGATTCCTCTCCCTAATTGAGCCACGATTTATGCCTTTTCTATTTTTTCCCTTCTAATACTTGTTTCTTTATATTTTTCCTATAGAACAAGGATTTAAGATCCACTATTTTATGTTGTAGCTATTGCAGTTGAATTGATCTTTATTAATCCAGTCCACTATAGCATGATTTCTGCATAAATATTATTGTATCACATCTGAGAACAGGACAGTGTGTAGCACAGACCGTCACTCAATTCCTGCCAAGGTTCAGAATAATTGCAAGGAGACAAGAAAATAATATTTTAGAATTTGAGAGGAAATTTGGGGTGAGAGGAAACTTGGGCCCAAGAGGGAGTATAGTAGCCCTGGTGGTGAGGCAGGGACAGAGAAGAGTGGGCTTAGAAAATATGTAAGCTGAGGAGAAGGTACATAAGTTGTACTCAGAGAGCTTAAATGTTCCTTGGTGGAAGAATATTTCAAGTGGAGACTATCATAATATAATGTAAGACTGTATTCAGGGACATAAAAGGCAAAACAACCACAAACCCAAACAAATAAAATAAAGTGAAGAATCATCTTGGGTAAGTGTCTGAAAGAGGAAATCAATTAGAAAAATCAGTGTGTGGAGTGGTAGCAGATGATGGAGAAACCAGGAATCCAAAAATTAGGATTTCAATGCCACATAAAGAATTTGTGTTCTATCCCAGTACAGCCTCATGGTGTGTGTGTGTGCGTGCGTGTGTGTGTGTGTGTGTGTGTGTGTGTGTGTGTGTGAAGCAGAAAGGTAATGTCTATCTTGTCTATCCAGCATTGCAGTTTTCTTTAATATTCCTCTTAGCACCTGGCAGGACGTCCCAATCCTGAGTGTTTCTGTGTCGTGTATGCTGCATTATTGACTCCCATGGCTGTGATTAAAACCTAACCACAGTTCAACAGCAGTTGAGTCTAGTCCTCTTTATACATGTTCTTATCCAGCAAGCTAGCTATGGATATAAAAAGATATTTTTAGCAATCTGTTTTCAGTTTATTAGTTTAATACTTAGTGATAGCTCTTCAGATATTTGAAACTTTCAGTGAAAGGAGTTCGAGGTTTTCTTCACCAGCAAAATTGTCTGTTTTTCATAAAAATATTTAAGTGCTCTTGTAGTCCCTCAAAGAACTCCATTTTTCAGTGCTTTAGAATATGTAATAGATATTTGCAGTTTATAGATGTAGAAAACAAGGCTTTGGAAGTTGTGCTATTTGTTCAAGGGCACCTATTTAGATAATAGTCATTTTCTGAGTCTCTACCTTGCTTGGACGCATTACTACTCTTATTTTATTAGGGATTATCTTCTATTTAGGTTTTTATGTAATACACTGTCATTGAAAGGAGGTGACTAACAGCAATTTATTTTCTTTCAGTGAAAAGTACCCATTTGATCTTTAATTTTTAATTTTTCATAGTTTCATAAGTATATATTATGTGTATGATTTCAGTCATTTTTATGTCCCTAGTAAAACTTCTTTCCTCCCATTTATGTTTTCCACTGAAATGCCTCTTCTCCCAGAAACCCCCTCATACTTTCATTTCTTTCAGTGTATATGTGACCCACTGGGTTTAATTAGGGTTGATGAAACTAAATGAGAAATTTACTTCTGTTTATTTCTTGGCTTAAAAGCAAAATACTGCTCAGAAATCATTACTGCAGATGAAATTAAAATTCAACTTTAGGAATGGTTGCTTTCCTTGGTTGAAAAGGTTCCTTGAGAAGTAGTGATGGCATGAGGGACTGCAGGGTTTTCAGAACTAAATGCATATCTGGGCTCTTCTCAGGAAAGAAAACAATCCTTGTTTGGCCAATGGATAGAGGGAAGGTGGTTTGTAGTATATATGTCGGGGAAAAAATACAACCTGTGAATGAGTAATTTGCTTTCAGGGTAAGGGAGAGACAGAATGATAGGCAAGCATCTCGTGGTGAGCATGCTTCAGAGGCTTGACGTAGTGAGCATGCTTCAGAGGCTTGACGTAGTGAGCATGCTCCAGAAGCATCACGCGGTGAGCATGCTCCAGAAGCATCAAGCGGTGAGCATGCTCCAGAAGCTTGAGGACCCCTTACAGAAGTCATTAGCTCCTTACACAAAATGTGCATGGAACACTTTTTGATATCTTCAAGGTTCTGTCATTTTACCTTCACAAAAAAACTGCCAGTTTTCCAGGAGGGATGGCCTTAACTGGAGGCAACTGAGTCAAGCTGAGAGAATGAAATGGTGGCATCAGATTGGTTCAGCGAGAACCGGACATGCAGGCAGTGTGAGAGGCCCAGAACCCATGATTCTAACCACACCCTGTTTCTAGGTCCTCTGTTCTAGCAACGTCTTTCCCTCTGTTGTGTGTTGGTGTTCTTAGAAATAAACCAGTAGCTTTTAAACCCAACCCTCCCCTGTACAGTAGACAATGAAGATAAACAGTAAGTTGTGAAGACCGGTTTTCCATTTCTTGAACAAACTGTAAAAGTCTCTATAAGGCCGGCCAGATGACACAGCAGTTAAAGGCATTTGCCATTCAAACCTAGTGGTTTGAATTCAAGTCCCTGAATCCACATAAACATGAATGACTGACTCCACAGAGATGTCCTCTGACCGCTCCATGTGTATCTACATTGTGATATAGATGTGCCTCTCCCATGCACTAATTAAGCTTTGGAGTTATTACAATATTTCAGGTATAGTACTTAGCATGTAGGGTCAAAGGTGAACAGGGTCTGGCCACTGCAAAAGAGAATCCTCTAGAGCGAGGATGTCATAGTTGCAGAGGGGTGATTACGCCGAATAGGCCTAAGGACTTTGTAGCAAACGGTATAGAGGAGAAAAAGCAGGGAACTTGTCCAGGAGTACCTCAAAGATGGTGTACTAAAGGATGCTTTTCCATGAAGACTTGAAAAATACTTGTGGTGTAGCGCCTTGTTCTAAGTTTTGGCTTGACTCAAGTAAACAAAGAATGGAAGAAGGATTCATCAGTCAGGGAACAGCTTGTGCAGAGGAAGGCAGAAGGAAAGGCAATCATGTGATCAGAGTATAAGATGAAACTGGAGAGGCGATGGTTGTCAGTTATCTAAAAATGCCAGGGTGGAGAGGAACATGTTACTTGTCTCTTCACCCCAGTCTCAGTTACAAACTGTAGCACGTCCATAGTTCTGGCTCTCCTGGAACTCACTCTGTAGACCAGGCTGGCCTGGAACTCAGAAATCCGCCTGCCTCTGCCTCCCAAGTACTGGGATTAAAGGCGTGTGCCACCACTGCCCAGCATCTATGGATATTTTCATCCTAAATGCTACATGAAGTTTGGACACAGATCCTTACAACTATGCCTCACTTCTTAAATGCTGCTTTAGGATTTTTCACCTTAGAATTTATCTTTTATTAGACAACTAGCATTTTTCATGCTTTAGGATCTTGGGTTTTAACGTGGTCCACCGTCATGGTCCAATTTTCACTACCACATGCTTACAGGAAGGTAGCTTCACTGTTTTATTTTAAGGCTACTTGAGAGAGATATTTTCTCACAGTTTTGCAGCCATTGCTGCCCATCTGTGTGTTAGTTCTGAGTTGGAGGTCACCTAGGGGTCTCTTAAATGCACTATTTCCTATTTGAGATACAAACAGGAGCAGGAGAGGCCATTTTCCCTTGGCCTATGCTGTAGACAATTCCTCACAAATATAGCTGCTTTCAACAATGTATATTCATTCTCTTACTAGATGTAAGGAGTCTAAAATGTTATTTTACCAGCCAGAACCTAACATGTGTAAGACTGTTTCTTGCCGGGCAGTGTTGGCGCATACCTTTAATCCCAGGAAATGGGAGGCAGCACATAGGAGAGATGCAGATTTCTGAGTTCGAGGCCAGCCTGGTCTACAGAGTGAGTTCTAGGACAGCCAGGGCTATACAGAGAAACCCTGTCTTGAAAAACCAAACAACAACAAAAACAAACAAACAAACAAAACAACAAAAATCCTGGTTCTTTTTAAAAATTATTTTATTTATTTACATCCCAAATGTTGCCCACCTCCTTGTGACTCCCAAACAGAGTTCTTTAACCCCCCAACCCCCTTCCTCTCTGAGAGGGTGCTCCCCTACCCCTAGGAATCTCACTTCCTGGGGCATCAAGTCTCTGCAGTGTTAAGTGCATCCTCTCCCACTGAGGCCAGACAAGGCAGCACTCTGCTAAACATGAGCCAGGGCCTTAGAACAGCAAAGGGGACAACATTGGGAATGTAAATAAATGAAACAATTAATTTACAAATTAGTTTAAAAAGATCAGTCTTAAACACTTTAAGTTCACTCTGGTAAAATAATATTTTAGACTTCTTACATCCAGTAAGACAATGAATATGCATTGTTGAAAGCAGCTATGTTTGTGAGATTTGTCTACAATAAAAAATTAGTTCAACATCCTTAGTCATCATGGAAATGCAAATTAAAAGTACCCTGGGATTCCACGTTAATATTAGTTCTGTTTGGACCCTTTTGGGATGAAATTTTTTTCTTTGCCCGTTACTGCATCTAGCGATTGCTTATACCTTGTGACATGCTTTTCCTCACCTTCAAAGCCATTCTCATCTCTCCTGCTTTTCCCACGTGTCTCTCACTGTTACTCTGTAATGGAAATACCTATGAATAATCAGAGTCACTAGACAATCTAGAACCATCTATCCCCCACCCCATCTGCTAGACTTCATCTTAAAATATCCCTTTTACTATGAGAAGTAACATTCACAATTTCAAGGGGCGAGATCAAGAGAGGTTTTGGAGTGGTGGTTCTTTGTTTCTGTTCTTTGGGGAGCAGCCCGGTTTATAAACTATAAAGCATCAGCTTTCTCAGTGCTCCCTTGACCAGATTGATGCCACACACACACCTCTGAGGTTGAAGGTTGTTTGTATACAGCTTTTCCAGTGTGCACTCAAATGTTTCTGAATTTACCATACAGAGATATGTCATGAAGCCATCCCGTGATTTAAGCATAAATCTGTTTGCCAGAGATGTTTAGGAAACAGCCAACAATGAAATTAACGTTTAGTGTGAGCATACCTTAATAACATCAGAGGAAGTAAAGAGCCAGAGTGATTGATTTCCAATGATGCTCATGAACTTTATTGCTCTCTTAGGGCATGCTGTCTACTCTATATTAGAATGATTTGTATACCTTATCTGTCTCCTTTCTAGACTATAAGATTCTTGGGAACAAAATCCTTTTCTAACGGTTAGTCTATCTGGTAGAGTACAAAAATGTTATATATGTATAAATTGTATGCATTAACTTTTAAGAGTGCATTTACAAATCCTAAAAATGAGTTTCAGGGCAGAGACAAACCTTAGCCAAAATTAGACAACTAATAAGAAACAGTGCTAATATTCAAATCCTCTGACTTCTGTGCCCATGCTTTATCAACTCACTTTATCAACCCTGTTATGATCTTTTTCACTACTACAGTATGTGCTGAACAAATCATAATTATTGCTTTATAGCTAGCACAGCATATTACATGCATTATTTCACTAGATCTTCATTTAAGAAAAGATAGGCAACCACCACCTGTTTCTTGATGTTAGCAATGTGCAAACAGGCTCAGGATGGCCAAGTGTATGCATTAATTTACCTATTCAAGTTTCATTATGTAGACATTTGTTGAGACTCCATGAGATGCTAAGCTTGGTTATGTCCTAGGAGACAGTGGTAAGCCAAAACAAAGACCTGCTCCTTTATAGTTCTTATGGTATTGGATTGTACATGCTGTGTCTACTCTAAAGAATTTTAATGTTTTATAGAAGCAGATTATGAGCAACTGTCAGGAAAACTAGACACAAAATTAGATCAATGTACAGTATCAATGAGTTTTTTGATTCATATTAAGAAAATACCTCTTCAAATAAGGGAAAACATTTATTATTTATTGGCTCACATTGCTAACACAAACAAGCAAAAATCAGTGGTAGTAAATGTATGATTCTAGGTGAACTGAGAGTTATATATGATATTCTTAGAACTTGGTTAGATATATTCTTTATCAGTTGGTTCCCTTTGGTTATAAAGATAGCTATTAGACAGTGATTTGCTTTTATTGTTGGACCAAGGGACATAGAAGACCATTCTATCCTGATGGCTCTAAGAATTATAGTTCCTTAGGAGCTCTTGGTTTGGCTCTGTTTAAATAACTTGTCAAAATATCACTGCCCTGGGCCCCAGGATGCTCTGGTTGGTACGACTATGTACTGTACTTCTTCCCAACCCCCTCCTACCTCAATCATGGAGGGAGCAAATTCTCACATTTGACATTTAAAAGATAAATTTATGAAAAGCAAAATTTCAAACAGGTGATGTGAGTAGATATTCCCTACAGAATCACCTAGTTAATGCATTCAGTAACTCTGCAACCTGATTTGGGTGATTTTAAGAGTCAGCACACTATGCATAGTGGTATGATAAAAGCCAAGGGGCTTATGTAGAAAAACAAGGCCCCAGATACCATAATCAAAAGCTATCAAATGGCATATGAAATAAAACATAGAAATATTATAAAGTGATACCACAACTTTATTCATTGATATTTCAGTAAATATTGTAAATCACCCTAAAAAAGAGCTGCAGAATGTTTTGGGAGCTGGGCAATGGGAGAGGTCCTGCTTGGGAGTCTCTCTGAAAGTGATGCCAAAGTGTTACCAACCTTTGCTCTTCTGTGCAGCCTTCAGGTTCTAGGGTATGCTTTCCTGCTTTCTAACAAAGGTCTCTGAAGTCATTTATAGTTTTTACTTAGTTTGTCAGAGATGAAAATTTGGTCCATGGAAAAGCTACCTTCTTCAGTTAATTTCCATATTGCTGCCAGAAATCATCCCTAGAGTTTTCTCATCTATTCCTGAGGTTTCACCCAGTTGAAGTGTTTAGAAATTTGTAACAATGTTTACAATTAGCCAAGCTTTCTACCACCAGGTTTGAAAAGAACTCTGGTCTGGGATTTGGCAATTTCTGCTTAAGACCTCTTTATATATGGTACTTGATATTTCATCATGAGGAGTGCTGTGTCTGTCTTTCTTTCTATTTGATATTCATTCCATATGCTCAGTGGGCTCCATAACTCTTCTATTTGCATTGGCCTTGGTTCTTATTGAGTCTAAGACATGTGACATTGTTCTAGCAATACACTTTCTCTTCTCCCATTCTCTCTTGTGGTCTGCAGTGTGGATCTCCTTATGCCTGTTGCTCAGGAGAGAACCATGTTCTTCCATTTCTTTAAAAATGGTTTAAATTTTCTCTCAAGACTTAAAAATTTTCTTATTTTGTAGTTCTTGGCATTTTTGAATTCCTATTGTTAGATATGAGTGGGATATTGAAAGATTTTTTTTCATATTGAAAGGTTCACAAGTGTCAAAGAATACTGAGACGCCATGTTGTAGGATAAAACACAAGGTGACCTGGTGCCTGGCATGTTTCCTACATTTTGGGTTCTGGCATAGTTCTCTATGTTTCTCTATATTTTTAATATATGAAATTGTTCATATGGAGTTGCAGAATTCAGCCAGTGCTCCAATTATTTCCTGATGTCAACTCCATTACAATACATTTTCCATGTCAAAGGAAAAGATAAACACAGATTTGACTAAAACAGAAAAGAGTCAGACCCATGCTTATGCTTCAGCTACGTTTTTCCATACATATCAGGACCAGTAGAGCTACAGTCACAACAATCTTCACTTTTAAAATATAATTAGATGAATTTTAATATAGTGTTGCAGTTTGGATGTAGAATGATTCCCAAAATCATGGCAGGTAAGATTTTGGTCCCTAGCCTAATGCTGTTGGAACATTGAATCCTTTCAGTAATAGGGTATATTGAGACTCTGTCTTTTAGGGTCTCATTGGGGTGAAGAGATGCCATGATCAAGGCAACTCTTACAAAGGAAAACATTTAATTGGGGCTGGTTTATAGTTTCATAAGTTCAGTCTGTTGTCATCATGGTGAAAAGCATGGAAGCAGGCAGGCAGCATGGTGCTGGGGAAGCTGAGAGAGTTCTACATCTTGATCCTAAGGCAGCTAGAAGGAGTCTGTCTTCTACAGGCAACCAGGAGGAGGGTCTTTTCTGCCCTGGGTAGTAAGCATAGGACCCCAAAGCATACCCTTACAATGATGTACATCCTTTACCTATTCCAACAAGGCCACACTTTCCAATAGCGCCACTCTACATGAGCTATTTATATTCAGAGCATCATAGATGCTGTAGACATTAGTAAATGACCTAGAAAGGGATACTGGGGCTCCTGGATCTTTTCCCCTTCATTTTGGTTGCTATGAAGAGGGTGGACTTCCTCCAGCCTGTGCTCTTGCTTAAACATGTTGCCTTACCATTTTACATAAATCTTTCTATATAAATTCCCAAAACATTCTTCCAGGGTGATGAAACTACTGTGGTCCAACCTGAGTAGGCTTTCCATGTTTGAATCTCTTACTCTGTTCACCAGTGTCTCTATTCTGGTGCCTCATAGAGGGTGAGTTCCTAGGTTATGGTGGGCAGGATGACTTAGTGGTATCTTAGAAGTTCTTCAATTAAGACTTTTTGTTATGTATCTTTTATTTTGCCTCCATTGTTAATTTACTTCCAGTGTTGTACCTGACATTTCATAAGAAGGTATGGTTATGTTTAAGAGAAGATATGTTTTATATCTTTTCCAGTATTTTGGATGCTAATTGCAGATATCTGAGCTTTGCACACATATCAATACATATCAAATGTTTTTTCTTGGTCCCAACAACTTCTGTCTCCTTTATAACTTATTTCTCTTTAGTTTTTTTTTTTTTTATACAATGGTTAGGTTCATTCAATCCTCTTTATAAACTTACTCTGAAATACATATTGCTTTTGTTCTTCAGGTAGTTAGTTTGTAGAGTGCGAAGTTTTAATTACTTAAACACTTGTGTTCTATGGATTTTATGTTATCCTTTGTGACTTTATTTAACACTATCTTTGACATAGGTCATAAGCTTCTCTTATAGCATAAGCATGCCATTATTACACTGTGGTTGATAGTATGTAGCCTTTGCCCCTCCCAATTCATTTTTTATCATTATAAAAATTGCTGCCTGTGATGAAAATTCTGTACATGTCCCCATATTTTTCTTTGTCTTGAAAATAGATTTTTTTTTCTCACAGAATGTATTCTGATTATGGCTTCCCCTCTCTACTCATCCCCCTCCACCCAACCTTCTCACCAATCCAGATCCAACTGCTTTCTGGTGTCATTAGAAAACAAACAGGTTTTTGTAGAATAGTAATAAAACAAAATAAATCAGATAAAAGAAGAACTAACACATTGGAAAACAATAAAGCAAACCAAGAGAAGTAAAATAATCCAAGAGAAATCAGAAGAAACCTGTTGGTATACTCAGAAATCCCATAAAAACACTAAACTAGAAGCCATAGTATATACACAAAAGGAACTATAGGGTAAAAAGAGAGAAGAAAAAAATATAAATTACATTAAATTTAATTTAAAAAGGAAAATCCCTAACAGGACATCGTGAGACAAGGGCCCTCCAGAGATGCTTTTGAGTTTGCTTCCTGCTGGACATGAAGCCTACCCTTAAGAATAGTTTGTTTCCCCACTGAAACTCCCTTGAAGAAATTTTAATTTTTATTTGCAAAGGGTTATCAACTGGAGGTAGTTTTGGGAAAGGGATAGAGACAAATGTCCATGTCTCCTTTTAGCTCTAATACCCCCATCTGGTGCAGACCCCCGAAGGTCCTGTGCATGCTGTTCCAGTATCTGTGAGTTCATAGGAGCTTCAGTCTTGTTGATTTGAAGGGACTTATTTTCATGGTGTTCCCTATCCTTCTGGCTCTTACCCTCTTTCTGCCTCCTCTTCTGCGAGGTTCCCTGTTCCCCGAGGGGAAGGCTTTGAGGGAAACATCTCCTTTGGGCTGAGTGTTCCAAAGTCTTCTATTTTCTACATAATGTCTGGCTGTAGATCTCTGTATTTGTTCCTATCTGATGCAGGAGAAAGCTTTTCTGGTGATGGTTCAACAAGGCACTTATCATATTTATTTTTTTCTGTCAGGGTCACCTCAGTCAGGATGATTCTGATTTTTCTAGTTTCACTCATGTACCTATGATATGTTACATTCACACAATGGAATATTACTCAGCCATTAAAAGAAAAGAAATTTGCATGGCCCCATTAAGAAATTATGTCTGTCTGATTATCATCTGTGAGACTCCTGGGACACCCCACATATGCTAGTGAAAATTACTAGAATGACCGCTTCTAAATAGATGGTATAACTTTGATTGCCCCATTGTATCCTGTGGTGCTGTGTTATTGACAATATAGGATGTGATGAGATATTCTATTTGCCTTTATGGTGTGTGTGGTATGGTAGGGTATTAGTTTTTCTTTTTAATGTAAATTTTATTACTTAAAATTTTTGAATAGTTCTACAATGCATCTCAATGTATCCAATTCCCCTAATCTCTGTGGAGTTCTTATATAGCCCATCTCTTTCCCAACCTCTTTATGTTCCCTTTTGAAATTATAATGTATTAATGACAATTCACGCTACCTATCTACACAGGGTGTGTGTGTGTGTGTTTGTATATGTATGTGTGTGTGTGTGTATGTGTGTGTGTATGTGTATGCATGTGTTTGTATGTGTGTGTATGTGTGTGTGTATGTGTATGCATGTGTTTGTATGTGTGTGTATGTGTGTGTGTGTATGCGTGTGTGTGTATGCGTGTGTGTGTGTGTATGTGTGTATGTGTGTGTGTATACGTGTGTGTATGTGTGTGTGTATGTGTGTGTATGTATGTGTGTGTATGTGTGTATGTGTGTGTATACGTGTGTGTGTATGTGTGTGTATGTGTGTGTATCTGTGTGAATGTGTGTGTATGTGTGTGTGTATGTGTGTGTGTGTATGCGTGTGTGTGTGTGTGTGTGCACACGCATGTGCACACAGATGCAGGGGGAGGGTTGGGGAAGGTTCATGCACTGGGACATAGAAAGCCTACTGGTGGTCCCTGACCCAAAGTAAAGTAACCTCTTTTTCCCAGGACTGTGCAATTACTCAACTAGCGGTAGAGCCTTAGTAGTTCCTTCCTGAGTCATGTTGAGATTTTCAATGTGCTTGGACTTGAGCAGGTCTGCTGGTAAGTAATTATAGCTGCTGTTAGTTCACGAGTACAACTATGCCCTGCTCCGTGAATAGAATTTCAAGCACAGTCCTCTACCTCCTCTTTTCACATTCCTTTTATCTAGTCTTCTATTCTACAGTTCCCTGAGCTGTGATGAAGGCCATATTGATATAGATGTCTTGTCTGCAGCTAGGTACTTGCAGATGCCCATTCTCAGCACTTTGACCAGGCATCAGTCTCTGCTTCAAGTAGTACCTACTGATATGAGATGCTTCTGACCAAACATGAGAGGAGCACTAATCTGTGGGAATAAATACAAATATTTAGAAGGCAGTTTGAGTTTAACAGTATGGACATTTAGCAAAACAAGAACAGTAGGGTTCTGTCCCATAGACTGACCTCACAGCCATACATTTCAACCATATTAAGTTCTAGGCATGTATTTTCTTCTGTGGAGCCTCATCTAGAAGTTAGGATTCCCTGCCCCCCACACACACATCTTCCCCCTCTCTCTCTGCACGTTTCTCAGTGTCTCATCATTATTTCAATTTGTATTCAAATAGATTATATTGAACCATTTCTTCATATCTCCTGAATACTCATACCTCCCTTTATTATTTGACTGATTAGACACTTTGGTGTAGTTTTAAATTTTAATTGTATTTTTTTTTTTAACAAAGGATTCATTTTATTTTTATGTATGTGTAAATGTGTGATGCATGTATGTGGGTGGGCATGCACGATACAGTATATACATGCAGATGTCAGAGAACAACTTTATGGAGGTGTTTATTTCCTTCTACCTTAACCCAGGTTGCTAGGCTTGTGTGGAAAACAATTTATTCCCTGATCCATCTCATCAGTCTCTGTCCCAGTTTTCTGTTTGAGCTTTTTCTACTTGGGCTTGTATGTTCCTCTACCTGGTAACAGAGTAGAGATCAATGCATAGAGAAAATACCTGTGTCTTTCTCCTAAACAACACAACACTGTAGAAAAAGAAACTGGGGAGTCTTTGTGGTTCTCAGAGTTGTATCATGTTGCCTTAGATATCAAGGTAAATTTTATACATTCTGGCAGGAGTTGATTTCAAATGCTTAGAAAACACTCCCTGTGTGGAGCCAATTAAAATAGTGACATGGACCATGTGTCCTTATTCTTACTCTGTGTTGGAAGTCCTGTCAGAGTTTCTGTGTCTTAATTGGCTCTATTTGAAAGAGAATTTTGAAATCCCCTGCTGTAGTATCAATGCGCTTATTTATCCCTTGAGTTTCCATCTGTTTCCTCGGCAATTGCTGCTAAGAATCGCTTGACTTGCCTCTCTTGGGAACTGAGTGTGGTGGCATTTGAACACCTTAGATGAAGCAGAATTCCATAATGACAGGAGGTCAAATGCAGCTCCATTAGGCACAGAGGTGAAAACATGATTTCTAGAAATGTTCGATTTAGTATGAGTGATACATTCCTAAATTGGCAATCACTTCTAGCAATAATTTTCAAATTTTCCGTGCATACAACACATTTATCTGAGCTGATCATTTGAATGGAAGTAAAGATGACCAAAGATTCAGATCCAGGTGACATCACATGGCATAATGAGTTTGACATCCTTGGGATGTGGCTCAGACTTTGGGGAAGGTATCTGCAATTATCAGAGTGCTGTCTTGACCTCCTCACTTCGGAGCAGTTGTCTGAGCAGTCTAAATTCTGTTGTCTTCCTGTTCAAATATTCATCTCTTCTTCTTTACCAGGTTGGTTCCTTGATCCTTAAGGATACTGGAGGCCCTTATATAGATGCTAAAGTGTATTTCTTATCATACTTTCAATCATCTCTAACTTACTTACATTTAATATAGTATAAAAGCTATATAAATAGTATAGTGTATTGTTTAGAAAATAATAACAAAATTTTGAACATGCTAAGAACAAATATTACTTTTTCAAATATTTTTATATGCATAGTTGGTTGAATCAATAAATATGGAATTTCATACATGGAGGACTGGCTGTGTATTTCAAATAAAATCATTGCATAATATCTTCAATTATGTATTACATACCCTGAAAAGTAAAAATAAAATTTTTAACACCCCCAAAAGACTAAATCTTTTCTTTGAGATAAGTCTAAACATCCTCCAACCTAATCTTTTTAAAACTGGAGAAATTAAGGCTCAGAGAAACAAATCTATCAAGAAGCAAGAAATCCATTTTAATATATCTCTTAAGTTTTAGAAAAAAATCTTTGGGGAAAAAAGAAATATTTCTTTACTGTGATTTGCTTTGAGAGCTTTATGATCAGTGAGTAACAGAGTCTTATAATTATATCAATATCAATTGTCATCCCAACAAACCTTCAGTTGAAAGGATATGCAAAGACATTAGATTTTAGTGGGATTTATATTCTGTGAGGTCTTTATAAACATATTATAATCCAATGCATTTTAAAAAGTATCTTGAAATAATTATTCTAAACCTTTTTATTTCTTAGGCTAGTTGATCTTAAGTCCAGTTCAGTCCAACATCCTAAAAGAGTAAGCAAGAGTACAGTTGACATCTTATGGTTGTATACTGTGGAGTTCAGGATTCCTTATGCACCTCCTATGTCAGGGATTCCATGGAAGAGAAGAGCAGGGTGCATTGAGAATTAGATGACTGTTTGATAAACTCTAGATTCTCCAAATTCTTGTCAATGACTTTTGACTTTTATTTTTCTTTTGAAAGATCGATTATTTGGATTTATTTATTGAGTTTAGACATACAAATATTTTGTCTTCATGTTTATATGTATGCCATATGCATGCCTGGTGCCCATAGAAGTCAGATGAAGGTATCTGATCCTCTGAAATTAGAGTTTGACTAGTTATGAACCAGCATACAGGTGCTGGGAACTGAACCTGAATCCCCTGCAAGAGCAACAGGTAACTGCTGAGTCATCTCTCCAGACCCTTATTATGAATGGATTGTGTAAAAGATTTCCCTGCATGAAAAAAAAAATATCTAGAGGCTATGAAAAGATTTAAGAAAAAATTCTTTATTCCCATCCATCTTGGGAGCCAAAAAGTTAACCAAGGACTCCTGAGTTCATTTTCAGTACTGATTTAGTAGTCATTTCAGAGGCAGTTGTAGGACTCTTAATGATCTAAGTTCTTATACTAATGAGAGCTTTCTCCCAATATTCTAAAGGACAGAAACTAACACCATCAACCAATTTTTAAAACATGTATATAGGAAAATCAATTTTAGTTTTATTCAAATAAAACAAGAGGATTCATTCAGGAACTAAAAAAAAAATCACAGGAGGTGGGGGAGAGGGGGAAGAATGCATGCATACTTTTTTTTTAAGCTTTGGTTTTATCATTTAAAATCAGAAAATACATAATCTTCTAAATCAGTTTGAAATTTTAATGATACAATATATGCATATTATATAAGAACATTCATTTGTTATATATAAATGCATACAGTTGTTATAGAACTGTATGTGTTTACTGCAGAGAACACTTTGTTACAGAACTGATAGTATTGTGCAATATACTATTAAAATTTGGAAGGAGCGAAGAAGGACACCTGAAGAGACTTCAACAGTGTGCAAAGGAATTTTTAAAAAGTTTAGAACTTTATGTAAATTGAAAGGTAATGTGATATGCTGCAAGAAAGTATTTGTGAAAAGCAACTTACAGAAGAAAGGTTTTATTTTGGCTCCCAGTTTGAAGGTACAGAATCATAGCAGGGAAGGTGATTGGCTTCATTGTGTCTCTGGTCAAAGCGAAAGAGATCAATGCTGGCGCTCAGCTTGCTTCCTCTCTTTCATGTAGTGCAGGATGGCAGCCCTTGGGATGGTGCTACATATCTCAAGGGTAGGCCTTCCTTCTTTCCTCAGTTACATCTATCTGGAAATAGTTCACTTTTCTAAAAAGACAAGTTTTTTCAGAATTATTTTCTGAGGGTTGGGAACCTGCCTGAGATTCTGAGATTTTGAGATTGAGTCTTGGGTTTTTTAATTGAAGTGCCAATTTTAATTTTAATAACATACTCACACACACACACACATACACACACACACACACACACACACACACATGAGTGTAATTCCTTTAGAGGCCAGAAGAACATCAGATCCTCTAAAGCTGAGATCACAAGCAGTTGTGTGAGTAGTTCTGGGTGCTGGGAAACAAATGTGAGTCCTTTGTTAGGACAGTAAGCACGCTGAACCAGTAAATCATCTTTCTCATCTCCTTTGGGGCTGTTTTTGATGATAAAAATCTAGGTGATAGTAAAAGCAGTCATTAAAGATATTCTATACTTATCACATTAGTAACTATTGAAAGATGATAAAACTAAGTAAACTAGATCAGAAGAAATTTATAGTCTCAAACAAATAATAATAACATTTGTTCATGTTGGATTTGATTCATTACAAAAAGAACTTTATAACAATAATCAAGCATGTCCCTCTCTTGACTTTAGTCTCCAAGTGAGTATTAGCTAGACTAATATATTAGCCTCTCCCTGTCTGGAAATGAAGCATGGGAATTATTTTCAGTAGGATGTGTGGTAGGCAGTAATGAATAAGTAGAAAGAAGAACACAGTTGGAAGCAGAGAATAGGTCTGAAAGGAGTAGGAAATGGATATGATGAAAATACACTGTATGTATGTATGAAATTCTCAAAGTATTAATGAAAACAGTATATTAAAAACATTCAATAGCTAGAAGTGGGTAGGGGAAACTGAAAGAGAAAATTACAAAAGATAAAGAGTAGACATTATCATGATATTCTGGTGCTTTTTCTTCGTATTGTCTGTGCCTTGAGTCTCCCTGTTACATAGTTTAGATTTCATTATAATATTTAATAATCACGAATGTAGGCTTCAGGCTTCTATTCTTGGCCATGGCTTCAGTGTCTGTCCTGAGAGGAGATCAGAGATTTGAAGATGGAGAAGGCAGGAACAGTACTGATAAGTTAGTGAGTAACATGGGTCTCTGGGAACGGCTGACTACTGTTCATGCGTTAGAGTGTTGGTGTCATTTACCTGCAGGACGTCCTGTGAGGCATTAGGATAGAGTTTCCTGAGAAAGTGAGACATTGACTTTGGACAGGGAGTGAATTTTCTGATCTTGTCTGAAGACCTGCACTTAATGAAAGAGAAAACAAAACAGAATTAAAGTGTATTGAATAAAGTTGGAGAATAGAAGAACATCAAGAATTCCAGAGAAAATAGTAAGCCATGAGTCTAGATATCTAAGTTTGTTTATTGCTAGAATACAACACCATTACCAAAGCAACCTAACAAAAGCATTTACCTGGGTTTATAGTCCAAGAGTGTTAGAGTCTATGATGAAAGAATGAAGGCATAGATGCAAGAACAGCAGAGAACTTATGTCTTGAACTGCAAACAGGAGGCAGACAATACACTAGGAATGGTAGGAGCCTCAAAGCCTGCCCCTAGTGACACACCACCTCCAACATAGCCACATCTCCTAATGCATTTCCCATATAGTTCCATAAACTGGGGACCAAGTATTTAGATGTAAAAGCCCGTGAAGCAATCCTATTCAAACCACCACATTTTGATAAAAAAGTGAGAGCTTCTGAGATAGTGTAAGGAAGTATCATAGTCAGTCTCTATATTCTGATTATGAAAGTATCACCAAGAATAAAATCTTGCATTCACAATTGTTAAGTACTCTGAAGATCTAAACTACACAACAGGGAGACTTGAGGCAGAGACAGTATGAAGAAAGGACACAAAAAGTACACTTGAGTATAGCCAGAAGAGACCAAGAAGATCATTACCTTGTTGTAGAAACTTTTGATACCTTTCCAGGCCCTGGAGTGATGATGGCACAGCTATAGTGTGCCTAACTTTTAGGGGAGGGGGGCATGAGTGGGTTGTAATGATTTGAGCTATGATATCAGAAGTCTTTCTTTCTCTCCTTCATGCTTTTATATTTTCTTCCCTCAATCCTTGTCTCTGGTACCTGCAGAAACAATATAAGTTTAAATTTTTCCAAAAATTTTAAAGATACCAACATACCAGAGTTGATAGAAAATGATGACAAAATATTGAGATTATACATAATATTTTAAGTTTTAAATATCCCTAGACCTTCTCTGTTGTAAGATTCTTAATACAATTATAATGTGATTCTATTGTTTCTCAAAAATAACAAAGGCTGAAATACTGACTGAAATGGAAATTTGTTAATTTACTTCATAAACACATTTACTATCACATAAAGCATTTGAAACTATGCAGGTCTCATGACTCCTATATCAAGATACATTGGCTATATTTTTTTATTTTTTTTATTAGTTATTTACATGTCATATGGTTTCTCCTTTCCCAGTTTCCTCTCCAAAAAACAAACAAACAAACAAAAACAAGAACGAAACCCTGTTGCCTCCTCCCTCCCCATGCTTGTCACCCTACCCTCTCCCACTTATTGGCACTGGCATTCCCCTACACTGGGGCACAGAACCTTCACAGGGCCAAGGGCCTCTCCTCCCATTGATGATCAGCTTTGCAATCCTCTACTATACACATGCTACCAGAACAATCAGTCCCACCATGTATAGTCCTTGGTTGGTGGTTGAGTCCCTGGAAGCTCTGAGGATGCTAGTTAGTTCATATAGTTCGTCCTAAGGGATTGCAAATCCTTCAGATCCTTTGGTCCTTTCTATAACTCCATCATTGGGAACCCTGTACTCAGTTCAATGGATGGATGTGAGCCTCTACACCTGTATTAGTCAGGTACTGTCAGAGCCTCTCAGGAGATAGCTATATTAGGCTGGCTTGTCCTTCCTTCAGTCTCTGCTCCATAGTTTGTCTCTGTAACTTCTTCCATGGGTATTTTGTTCCCCCTTTTAAGAAGGAATTAAATGACCAACCACATTTTGGTCTCCCTTCTTCTTGAGTTTCTTGTGGTTTGTGGGTTGTTCTTCCTGTATTCCGAACTTCTGGGCTAATATC
>NW_022196911.1:42978297-42997962 GCF_008632895.1 Mastomys coucha | reverse complement strand
TTAGAGCATAAGTTATTGGCATTCTCTTCAGGAAATCTTCACTTGTGCCTATTTGCTTGAGGTTCTTCCCCACGTTCTTTTCTATAAGTTTCAATGTATCTGATGTGGATGTTTGATGTGGAGGTCCCTGATCCACTTGGACTTAAGCTTTGTACAAAGAGATAGGAATGGTTCGATTTGCATTTTTTCTACATGCTAACCACCAATTGAGCCAGCACCATCTGCTGAAAATGCTGTCTTTTTTCGACTGTATGGTTTTATCTCCTTTGCCAAAGGTCAAGTTATCATAGTTGTGTGGGTTCATTTCTGGGTCTTCAATTCTGTTCCATTTATCTACCTGCCTGTCACTGTACCAATACCATGCAGTTTTTATCACAATTGCTCTGTAGTACAGCTTAAGGTCCGGGATTGTGATTCCGCCAGAGGTTCCTTTATTGTAGAGAATAGTTTTGGCTATCCTTGGTTTCTTGTTGTTCCAGATGAATTTGCAAATTGCTCTTTTTATGTCAGTGAAGAATTGAGTTGGAATTTTGATGGGGATTGCATTGAATCTGTAGATTCATTGGCTATATTTTTAAGATTTATTTGTTTTGTGTATATGAGTGCTCTATCTGTATGAGTATTTGCATGCCAGAAGATGCCATCAGATCCTAATACAGATGGTTTTTAGCCACCAGGAGGTTGCTGGGAATAGAACTCAAGAGCAGACTGTGCTCTTACCACTGAGCCATCTCTCCAGTCCTATACTGGTTAATTATTATTGTGAACTTGATACAAACCAGGTTGAGGTGATCTCAGTTGGGGATTTGCATCCATAATATTAACCCATGAGCATAACATTTTCCTGAATGTTAATTAATCTTAGCCCTGTCCATGGTAGGCAGTGCCATTCCTAGGTAGGTAGATCTTAGCTATCTAAACAAGGGAGCAAGCTGGTGAGCATCATTCCTTTATGGTCACTGCTTCCAGTTCCTACTTTGAGTTCCTTTCACTGATTCCCTGGATGATGGACTGTCATCTCTAGACCAAACAAATATTTTCCTCCTCAAGTTGCTTTTAGTCAAATGTTTTATCACAGCAACTGAGAAGCAAACTAGATAGAACATCACTGTACCTCTGAGAAATACTCATCTAGTGTATAAGAGAAGTCTGTAACTAGGTAGTTCATGGCAATGCTATTTGCTTTAATCTATGTATGATGGATAGATATGCCCCAAAATGTAATAGGGAATGTGATGACTAAATTATGACTTATTTACACAATAAAATACATGGAAGACTTAAAGTACATGACGTCTTTCTCCTCCTCACCTTCTCCTTCCTCTTGTACTTTTTCTCTGTCTCTCTTTCCATGAAAAAAAGTTTTCAGAAACATAACCTCAATCAAAAAGAAAAATCTCAAGAGAATTTACTATATTATGAATATAAATTTCAAAACATGCAAAGTCTATATTCCCTATGTATGTATGGCTATATAATTGGCAAATTTGTAAAAGCCTACATGAGAATAACTAGGGACATTTTTAGCACCAATCATATTAAAAATACTCTGATGTCACTTTATTGTATGTAAATGACAGGCCCAATTAAACAGAGGATATCTAGAGCTATAAATATGGTATCTTGCAGGTAAGGATAATATTTATGGGGCTGGAAGATAGCTCAGCAGTTAAGAGCACTGACTGCACTTCCAAAGGTCCTGAGTTCAAATCCTAGCAACCACATGGTGGCTCACAACCACCTGTAATGAGATCTGCCGCCCTCTTCTGGAGTGTCTGAAGACAGCTACTGTGTACTTACATATAATAAATAAATAAATCTTAAAAAAAATTATGCCACATGTAATGTTTCTGTGATTGCTGTTGCTATCCACTTCTTTAGTTCTGATTGTATAGTTTCCAATTTATTTTCAGGATTGCCTATGAGGGATTTAGTCAAGAATGCTTTGGGATATAGGAAAAAGCATTTTTTGTCAATCATAACAGTTTGGTATATATAATCATGTTTTCTTACTTTCTAGAATTGTGCTGCTTATGAAAAAGTCAACAGAAAACATGGAGATGAATAGTGTATTATGTTTCAGAACAAAATGAACCATTCCATTTACAGTAATGTTTCTTTTTGGTCAGGTCTAATTTTGTTGCAGGTGACAAACTAAGGTCCTGTGGGTTTAAGACAAAATGAAAATTTATTGGTTTGTGTAACTTGGATAATGTGCTCATCATGGCTAGACTCAGATGCTAATATTCAGTTAATGTCTATGTGTCTATATTCTGGTTGAGCAACAACTTCCAGGCTTTAGTAGTTCTGTTCTCAGACTTCTCTATTAGCCACCCAAGCACTCAGAGGCCATCTTCCTTCAATAGATGACTCCTGGTGAGACCTAAGTTGGATTGACATGTTTCAGTTGGAAAGCCATTATTTAAATAATCCTGGTGATATAGAGATCAACTGGAATACTTATAATTGGTTAGGCAAAGGATATTTGGATTATCAATCGGGATATTTCCTTAAAAAGAAAATGGGGTAATATAATCGGGAGACACAGTAAGAGAAGATATCACAGGCATACAGAGAGTACTCATGCACTACATTGCTTCTCTTCCTGTAATTCTCCTTAACCACATACCTAAAGAAACAGGACAGTAGACAGACCATGCATGTTTTAATTACTCTTGAGTTTTATTAAAGCATGAATTAATGAAGTTTTCTTAGGTGTGTTTGTCCACTACTCATCATTATCTGTCAATCTTTGGCAGAACAAGAATTAAGGAAGTTCCTATCAGAAAAACATGCCTCAAAAAGTGTTTTGTTCATTGATGGTGTTACCCATAATATACCCCTATATTTTCTTGCTTTGTGAACAGTCTCTAACAAATGGAATCCATTCATTTCCTTAGTCTGTAAGATGCTCATGGAGTACCAGAGGACACACTCGCATGGGAACACCATCAGTGTATGGAAGAGAGAGCTTTGCAGCTACCAACCCAGGGGTGACTTGTGTTGGCTTGCATGCATTTGTATTGCAGTGTTACACTGTCCCTTACTTTGAGATGCCCATATCACTTCTGAATCAGACACCAAGTGTAATTAAGCACTACCCTCAGCACATCTCTCCTTTAAGGACATTTTTATTCACCATGATTTAGAACATGACAATTGGGTGAGATTAAAGCAGCAAATTGTGCCTATAAAATAAACCCCGGAAAATAGCAAGGGACTATAAAATTTTATAAAGGGGAATACTGCACATGCCTCCAATCTGATAAAACTTTTGTGAGCTGGGAGATTAACTGTGAAATAAAAATAAGCCAATACAGTGTGTGCCACATCCAGACTATAAACTGCATATTATTGTTTAGAGTAACTTTTATGTTTCCTCCCCAAATGGTTCCTCAGTATTGAGAATATCCCATGCAACACAGAATTAATTAGCCTTTAAGGAAATTGGCCCAGGAGACAGTGGGCTACTATGTCAAATGGAGGAAACTGGTGAGAGGACTGGAATGTGAGAGTGTTTGAGCTTGGTGAGGGAGTTCTCTGCTTCTTGCTTTTGCTAGACTGGCTTCTTTATCGGCTTGGCGTGTGTTTATGTCTTGTCTGTTGTAAAGGATGCAACAGATTTCCTAGGCTTTTGAAAGCTATCTGCTTCTCGCTTAGAGTCACAGCATTTTATGGCTACATGGCATTTTAACTCTCATTGACTCTAGCACCTTCTTAAAAAAAATAAAAAGAAATGGAAGTTAAAAGTATTAAGTGGTTTGTGTGCATTCACATAGAAAGTTAAGGCCACCACTCTGCTCTCCTTCAGAGCGAATCACATCTGATTGTCCTTTTGCATACTTTTTTACTACAACTAAGATATTGTAAAGGAATGAATCCCCCTGTGAACACGTAGGAATTAAAAAAGGTATTTTGAAATAAATCATCTCTAACCTCTTCCACAATGGGTAACCACTTGAAACAATATATGTATGTATATATGTATGCATATATATATATATATATATATATATATATATATATATATAGTGCCTAACCATTTGCCTAAATAAGTTAGGAGTATTTATTTTTAATAAGTTAATTTATTGGGAACTTTTCAAGTAATGAAAAACTTTTTAAAAAATATAATTGATTTTAATTAGTTTAAAATGTAACCACTCGGGATCTGGTAAAGTGGCTCAGCGGTTAACAGCACTGACTGCTCTTCCGAAGGCCCTGAGTTCAAATCCCAGCAATCAGATGGTAGCTCACGACCATCCGTAATGAGATCTGATCCCATTTTCTGGTGTGTCTGAAGACAGCTACAGTGTACTTACATATAACAATAAATAAATCTTTTAAAAAAATGTAACCACTCTTTAAAAACATTATTCTCCTATTGTTTTTTTCCTGGTCCAGAAATTAAGGTTGTTTAAAAGTAAACCAACAACAAATAAGTGACTTGGAAAGACATGAAAAATAGCAGAAAATTGATGAAATGAAAATTATTTTAATGCTTTATGTCCATGTGTAGTTCTATGTGAGCAATTGTATCAAATTATATGTGATAATATACAATTTTATATCAAATAATATTAGATGATACTGCTGTAATATTAAGAGAAATTTATGTTATATTTCTTATATCTCACATTTGTTGTACTCTGAAAGGCATCCTAAGAGGTCAGCCTGCATCTTTAAGACATTGTGGACCTCTAGGTGACCTATAGCATCTACTTATCTTTTATTCCCATGTGTAATTCAGTTCTTTCCATCCAATCATATGACAGCTCCTAGGATATGCAAATAGTGAAATGATGGATGTGGCCTTCTATTAGCCTCCCAGGAGTTGATTGTTTTGTCAGAGGGGAAAATGAGTGAACACCTTCACCTGTAACAGAGCAGAGTCCCAGGAAAACATAGCTATCTAGTCTCAAGGTCAAAGAGTTGTGCAGAGCAATCTCAGAGTTACAAACTAGTTGAGGTATCTGCTGGGCTCAGATGACACTAGTTTGGTTGGGATGCGGCATGAAGCATAAGAAAAAGACTGTGAAACTACAAAAAGGGAATTATGTTATCAATGTTACTGAAGTATAAGAGACAAATGTCTTTACAGTATTCCACACCTTACCTGCTTCACACTGGGATTAACAAGGCTATAAAGTGAAGCGGAGAAGAGGGAGGAGTTCTGGTCTCTGTGAGTTACTTAAGACTGTGTACTCACACTTTTATGTCTCCATTCCAGCTAGACTCTGTTTCTCTAACGTTAAGTGACAATAGCAGAATTAAATATCAAGCATGTTCATAACAGAGATATGATCACTGAATAGTATCATTAAATGTTTATTGGGGTTTGTTTGAACTCATTTTATAATATCAGACTTTACTTTTTCACAGTCACACAGGAAAAAAAATTTAGAGAAATAGCCACTTTAAAATTATCATTGAAAGAGAAATATAGTTTTATTACTTTCATATACATAATTTGAATTGTGCTAATAATGAATTAGATAATAAATGCTATGATGAACCTGCTTTAATGAATACATGAAAATAATTCTGTAATTAGCATAATAATTTCATACAAATAAAAGCTGATGAAGTTTTTAAGTGTCTGAATATGGTTTATTTTCAACAAAGGGACAAAAGTACTTATAAGTAAAATGATACCAATTTTTATATTTGCCGTTGGTTTTTCAGTTTTCAAATTAATAGTTTCTCTTTTAAGATTTTAATAATTCATTTATTTGCATCGGTGCACATATGCTTATTTGATGGTACCCACAGAGGTCAGAGAGCACATCAGGTCTCCTGGACCTGGAGTTATGAGTGGTTGCGAATCACCCACTATGAGTGCTGAGAACTGAACTCAGTTCCTCTGAAAGAACAGTAAATACTGTTAACCACTAAGCCATATCTCCAAGCCCTTCTGTGGTAGGACTTTCCCTGTCCAATTACATTAAAATATTAGTACAACAGGAGGCCTGTGATTGGACAGGAAAGGGGAGGCGGGGCAAAGAGTTGCAGGGGATAGGAGTGACTCAAGGGAGGAAGAGGGGAAGCCAAGATGGAGGCAGACAGACAGGAAGAAGATCCTGATCCTGCATGGCTTTAAATAGCCACAGGTAGTTATGATATCGTAAAGGACAGAATAATTGGGATAATTTGTCTAATCTAGGTGGCCAGATTTTACCAATATCAATTGGTTCTGAAATTATTGTATTGGCATCTTGTGAACTGAGAATTTATTGATATATAAATCTGGTTGATTAATTATAAATTTCAGGAGTTTTGTTTCTACCAGGTTGCTGGATGTTGCGGCAGCTGACCATGAGGTGCATGGTCATGACCTGGGGCTGGTGTGGCAGTGAAGGGATCTCAGGAACTTCAGCCCTGCCAGAGAGTTAGTGGGCAGAGAGTAGCAGGATGGAATGTGGAAACTTGGTGATTTGTCTTTAATATTTCCCCAAACACCCTTCAAAGTTCATATTTTAAAAGACCACATTATTTAGATCTCACAGTGAGTTCATCAAGTATGTTAAGAATTTTTAGCCCCCATTATATGAATAAGTCAAAGGTATTACAAAAGTTAAAACAGTAGTTCTATAATTAGTAATCAATAAAAGTATACATGATACCTAGGTTCCTTGATTATTGATATTGTTATATATCCAATTTTATGTGACAGCTTTTGTCAGTACTCCCTGTTTCCTTATTACTTAGAGGATAGAAGTTCTTTGAAGCCATATATTTTGCATGCTAAATAAATTCAAGGAGAAATAGATCAAGGGATCTTGATTCTATTCTCTGAAAAAGTGTGCTCTATTATACTTACCTCATCACTACCACAAAAATTGAAGAAAGCCAGCTAAGCTCAATCTTGAAAATAAAGTTTTGCTTTTATGTTCTTAGTGGTAAGTTGGGAATTTCCAGCTTTCAAAGATTCTACCATAAATCTTCAGTTATTAGCAAGCTGGGAATACTTAATTACATAAAGAAGGCCATATATCTGGAGAAATTGGAACATCATCTAAGATAGCATATGTTTATAAGGACTATACCTCAGAAAGAAAGTTATAACTTTATATTCTTCTCCTTCCTTGTCTACATTTCTGGATGATGGTAGAAAAGTTAGTATTCTAGAAGGTTGCAGCAATTTTTGAGTCTTCATTTAGCTATGAACATGCAGAGTGACCAGATCTGTTGCAAATCACAGTTCTAAGAGCATTGGAATACATGCTAAGGATACGTGAAAATGACAGATTTGAATTAAAGTAATATAAGAGTTTTGTAGAAAAATGTGTAAAAACCCATGGCTGTCTCTCTTGGACATGGGCAGGTTAAATAAAGCAACTCCCCTAAGTGAGTACCTCAGAACCTCACTGCCTCAGCTCCTCATCATATTAATGAATTGTTGTGGAGTGCTAATTTCTCCCTTCATGCCTAGGCATGAGAGAAAGACCAGAAAATAACAGGGATGTCTCCTGTTCCTCTGTGTCTGTCATTTGAAAACTGTGTTGTGTATACTGACTGTAACACTATACTGAGGCTGCTACACTGTGGTTTACTGTATTTCTAAGAGCATTGTAAATTCCTTCATACCAAGCAAACCTATTCTCAGGTACTTAATATAAGACTTGCTCATTTTTTTTTGTCAAATTTAGAGGAGCTGGTGCAGTTTATTATTATTATTATTATTATTATTATTATTATTATTATTATTATTATTTACCAAGAACAAAAATATAACAAGGGTCTGAATGGGAGAGAGTGATTTGTGATAGAATAATAGCCTTGTTGAAAAACTGGAAAGTTTTGGTGACTGCTTTAAAAATCTGCTTAAATGTGTTCCTGTATTTTTTAAGTCATGAAGAGAGGAATATCTGGAATTTCAGAGTCAGGAAAACTAAGAAAAGTTTGATTTAATGAGTCCTCCCTCATCATACTTTAGGACTTCTCTTGCATTTGAGTATGCCAAGAAGCTGAAAACAGGGCTCTCCTGAGGCATATAGCAGCTTTAGAGGAAAGACAAATGGAGAAAACTTTGTGGCCTCTTGAAATAGAGTAAATAAATAAACAAATGGAGGTCAAGATCTTGCTTCCCCCAAACTTATTTGCTGATATATGACATTGAATAACAGATGTAGGGACACAAAACAATACAAGAACAGATAAGCTAAAATTTTCTGGAATGGGACGTTTAAAAACACCACCAGGATTAGAGTTCAAGATTAGTAGGGAAAAATGAGCATACTAGAGGTTCCTTTGGAAGCCAGGTAGAACTATGCTGTAAGAAAAGCCTTCTAGACATGGGCTTAAGAGATCAATTCTGAAAAACAGAGAAATGCTCTCAGTGAGAGTAAAATAACTTGAAGTTATGATGATTTAAAAAACAGTATCAGACACTCAAAGAAATACTGACAAATATTAGGAGAATCTTGTTGATGGTATATATTGAGAAATAATCTAGAAATTTCTATTATGTGGTCATACGATATGATTGTAAAATTACGGTGACTGACATATTCAAAAAATATGGAGAAGCTGGACATGGTGCTACACATCAATCACAAGAGAGTCTGAGAAAGGAGCATCATTGCCATTTTGGGCCAGCCTCGGTTACATTGTGAGTTACAGTCCAGCCTGGACTATAGAGTGTGTGAGACCTTATATTCTCAAAGATAAAAGGAAAATGGGGGGATTATGTGGTGACCATGGAAAAAGCATAGATATTTCAACTTGGGAAGAAAACGTGTTCAAAGAATCAAACAGAAATCTAGTAACACGGAATCCTAAACTTATCAGCAAGTATATTTAAGAGCAAATTAGACATAGTCAAAGACAGAAGCAATCAAAAACTGAGTGATCACTGAAGAGAATCAAAGTGACTGAGCACAGAAAATGAACATGGATGTGATACAGAAAAGGAGAATAAACACAAGGGAGAATGCAGTGTAAACATCTAGCCTGGAAGTTGTCTGAGTTCTAGAGGGAAAAGGGGGATATGACAGATTCAAGAGTCAAAGAAAGATGGGCATGTGTGCCATGCATGGATTTTAGAAGCTCTGTGAGTAGCATGAAAAATAAATACATTACTACATTTTGGTGAAACTCATAACAAGCAATAGAAATAATATATAAAAGTAGTGAGGTGGGTACACAGCCAGATACAAAGATGATTTTTTTATTTTTAGTCTAGCAGCAGCAGAACCAATACCTAACATCCTGATAGGGATGAGGGAAGTCAGAAGATGATGGAATGATGCCTGAAAGTAATTCTTTAACAGGTGAAACAAAGACAACATGAATTCAGTTAGAGGGCGACTGAAGAAATCTATTCCTGGTAAACGTGTGCCAGGATATGTAGCGAGAGAAGAAAGATTCAGGGAGATGAAGAAGAAATATTAAAAATGTGAAATGAGAAATCTGGGGGCCAAATATCAACTGTTGACTTACAAAGCACTGAGAACCACGTTTTGTGGGATTAAACTGTGTATAGATTTGATGTAAAAAAAATACAGTAGCAACAGTAACGTACATTCTTCATGGAGGAGTAATTAAATGTTGCATGCTGTACTATTGTCAGAGCATGGTAGAGATGATGCTATGGAGTGCAGTTACTAGAGAATACCCACACTTTTGGCAAGCCAAAAATACTCAGGCAAATAATATACTTCAAAGAATTTAATGAAAGAAGGAATAATAAATCATATCTTGTTAATCTAAAAGAAAAAGGAAATAGGAACCACCAAGTCCAATATGGCATAAATTTTATTTCAGGTACAAGTAAGTCATTGATCATAGATTTAAAAGTATAATTTTATCAAATGAAAGAATTAAATGACAAAATTTGCCAGATTAAAGATAATTCTAAATGCATGCACTCAATACAGACTAACTTTCAATATACAGACATGAACATACAGAAAGAATGAAAAATGTACCTTCGAGGTAGTTAGCAAAAGACAATTTTTGGACTTTATTAGTATCAGAAATACTAAGAAACTCATTCACAGAGTACTTTTGTAACTTTTTCCTAAGAAGATGTGAACCACCATCCATTGGTTTTAGGTATGGCATGAGCAACAGACCAAAGAAATAACACTACCAAGTCTATCTTAGTGAGCCTGAGAGTTGATTGGATTCTATACAGGGTATAGGCAGGTGCTACTTATAGGACCAAGGCTGACTCAACAGGAGCTGCATAGTGGCTACACCTCTACCTTAGTTAGAGTGACATCATGAAAGCTCTGCCCACATAGTTCCTCCTGTGACTTCCAGGGAGTCTCTCTCCTCCCTAGTAATTGTTAGTGCTTATATAATGCTCCAGAGGGAATTAGAGACTGTTAAAGGTTTCAGGAGCTTTCCAACTCTGGTCACCTTCATTTCCTCATGACATCTTTCAGTTTTCACCTAATTCCTGATACTGAAGGAGCTTCTCTCCTCCTTTGGGGAGGGAATGTTTCCATCGGAAGAGATCTCTACACAACAGGAGCGGTACACTAAGCAAAGCTAATAGAGTCTTATGCTGGCTACAAAGAGATAGTACTATTTTTCTGTTTGCTTGTTCCTTGTTTGTTTTGTTTGTTTTCTTTTTGTTGTTTTTAAAAAACATTTAAAGTGTCAAATGAAAATAAAAGAGAAATCCATGGTTATAGTGAGTGACCATACCTTCTCTGTAACTAAACATGGCATCTGATTCAGGAAATATGGTCAAGATTCTCAAAACATACTTAACAAATTCCTAGCAAACACTTTCCAGGAGACTGTACCTAACCATGAGAGAAGTGACTCTTGCATTCAGATTATTAGCAAAATGACCATATTAATTTATAAAGCAAACCTCAGCAAATGTCAAAAGTTTAAAATTATTCATATTATAATATCTGATTACAAAGATGTAGACATATAACCCAAATGTTAGCTGGAAAAAAGCTACAAGTTGCTTAGAAACTGAATATTACTTTCATTATAATCTGTCTGAAAATGGCATCACAATGCTAATTAAAATGCTTTTCAATGACAATGTGATACTGGAACTAGCAGGATGCAGCTAAAGCAGTGCATAAGGAAAACCTAGGGATTAAAAAATTTTATTCAAATGGAATAGCCAGTTAAGTGGCATTTATCTAAGCTTTCACCTTAATTAAATGAAAAAAACAAAACTAGGCATTAGGGATGAATAATTGTAAGGTGAGAAATCATTTAAAGGGAAAACAAATTTTGATACAAAACCATTGAATACAGAAATTGGTTCTTTACAAATATTCACAAGTTTAATAGAAAGACTAATTAAAGAAAAATAATTATGAATATCAGAATTTTAAAAGTAGGATAGGACAGTACAGTATATCCTAAAATCATAAAAAAATAAAATATACATGATCTTCACAATCCTTTCTGTAGAAAAAAATAGGCATTATTCTTCACTTAAAAATGGTTGGTAGAAAAGAAAGAACATCAGGATATTAAATTAATTAGTAATGTAAGCATTATTATGTTGTAAAAGAAGAATTTTAGAACAATATTTATTAGGATAAGGAGATTTAGTTAAACCCATTTTGACTATATACCAGGCTATTCACATATAATTTATTGAGGGTTTTTCTATAATTGTCATTATATTTCAGTAAATTTTTATACTAGTGGTCAAAGGTACAAATCTTTTTCATTAGTAAAAGGTTTTTGATAAATGTGTGACAGTGGAATGTACATTATTTTGTAATTTAAAAAACTCAGATTCTAATTTGGGCTTCAATTCCCTATGACCTTAAATGAGTAGCCAAATATCTCTGGGCTTTTATTTTATCATTTAAGCAAGGAGTGGTTTGGGCTGAAAAAGTAAGATCTAAGATAAGTCTGATGATTAATGTGATTTCTATTCTGTCTCTTAGGCATGACAAGCCACCTTTGAAAGTAAGGAGACATAGAAGTTAAAACTAGCAATGAGTTGTTATAATTGTTATCAACCCAGGGGAACCTAGGAAGTCATTACCCATGGGTCAGATAACTGACCATTTCCTTTGTTGGTGATCTCAATGGTGGCCTACAAATAGGAGGAGGTCATACTTAGCAAGAGGGAAAGCCTGTAGACACCAGGGCGTCACAGACTTAAGGATGTGCCTTTCACTCAAACCCATCTCTGTATGCTTTTAATAATATCACCAGCATACACACTGCCCATATTCCACACAATTCTTTACTTTCTCAGGAATGTATCATGGGGCTGTAGCGATGGTTCAGAGGTTGAGAGCATGCAATGTTCTTACAGAGGACTAGGGTTTTAGGTAGCAGCATTTTTGCCAGGCAGCTCAGGAGTTGCCTGTAGTTCTACTGCCAATGGATTCAGAATCCTCTGGCCTATTCAGGTACCTGCACTAATTATGCCCCCACCTACCAGATACACAGTATCTCCCACTAACTAGTCAACAGACACATGTTCTAACCTTTATCTTCCAATTTGTTTTGAATTAAGTCACATGAATTTACTATCACAGTATTTTTAAAATTTGTCTGTACACATTTCTCTCTTTGCAACTTCTACCTAAAAAGGTTTGACAAGGTCTTTAATATGATGATTTTTTTTTCAACTTCAGAAAAATAGATTTACCTTCTAGTTGATGTCATGCACACTAAGTGGTTTCTATGACAGAATTTTCATATGTTCTATTTGTAATCTCTTGAGACTGCTGTGACTCAATAATGTACATTGTAGCTATTTTTAACCAGGTCATCTAGGAGTTCATCTATACGCCAGACACATTACTGAGTAGTCCTTTTTAGTCACAGTTGCTTGTTAATGTCAGGATCAGTTGTATTACTTTGGTCCATGGTTTCTGCCTCTGTCTGAGGGAGAGGATAGACTTGGGAATGTCAGAAAACTCCTGTGTAGTAGATGCCTTTGATAGAGTGAAGGGAACAGTAAGATTTTGATAAAATGGTCTAAATGTGTCCCTTGTCTGCCTCCTGCAACACTTGCCGGATGGTTCCAGGAGAAAACAGACTATTTCATTAGGCTTTGCAAAAATATTTTGCTCAGATCTGTGGAGGGAAATCATATGAGGACCTATTTTTTTTCTAGGTTATCTCTTTAGTGATATTTATATTTTATTGCTTATTTGCTATATTTAAGGTAGTTATTATTCATGAGAAGACAGCTCATCAATGCAGTTTATATAATGTAATTGTCCCAGGGTCAGAGTTATCTTTCATTGTCTGTACATTTTCTGATAGAGCTTTTATTCTTAAACATTAAATAAACAAGAGTTCATATGCTTGGTGGATATGTGTCTTTATACTAAAAAGATTCAGTTGAGACATGAACAGTTGTCTTCCTTACATGAAGTTTCTATTGATTTATTTCATTCCAACAGCAATTATTACCAGAGCTTGGTGGGTGGGGGTGGGCCAGCACCTTGTGTCTGAGAGTTCCCATGGATTAAGTGCAGTGCTGGTTTCAATATGCAGATCAAAGAGATGAATGGCCAAGAATTAGAGAAAGGAAATTTATTTAGTGTTGTTTTGGAAAGAACAAATGAAGGAGTTCAGGGTCCCCGAATTCGTTTTAAGGGGCTAATAAGGCCTTTGAGAAGTGTGGCTGATATTGTGACATTTTGGTAAGGCTAGGAGTCTGACTGATCATCAGTTTTGGTCTTGCAAACAGTTTTGGAAACCACTTGAGAAGAGCACTCTGGTCTATTCAAAGGGATCACTTTTGCCCTGGGAGCTAGACCCTGGATCTTGGTGATTGTATTCATTGGGGGCAACAGTCAGCTCTGTGAAATTCCCTTTGTGTGTGGGTAGTTACCATTTGTGGTTGTAAACAAAAATATGTTTATTGATCATTCTCCACATCCTTAGAATCCAAGGTAACTGCAGGAGAAAGAGGCTCAGTGAAAGAGGAGAAAAAACTTTAAGAAGATGATGTAGAGCCAGAGAGGCAAAAGCAGATTGACTTAGGCCTGCAATGGACACCTTCTTCATACTTCCCATTTTTTCTGCTATTTTAAAACACGTGTGATGAATATTTTTACATGAAAATGTTGCTGCAAACAAAATAGCATTTTTCCTTATTTTTTCTCCAAAGGACAATGGGAGACTATGTTTATTTACCTATTTCCTTCTACTTTCGATAACACTCCAATGCCTGTTTCTACTTCTTATTAGTATGTTTTCTGTGATAGTTCAATAAAATTAATCTTCTATATACGTGTCTGCTATATTTCCTAAATCCTTTCTTAGTTTAGAGATTACTAGCTCCCAGAGAGTATGAACTAGGGTTCTTCTTCAATGCTGTATCTTTTATGCACCTTTTATTATATCACTTCCTCTTTAAAAAAAATTAGTTTGGGCATACTTGTTGCTGATTCATAATACTTACAAAACAACAACAACAACAACAACAAAAACCTTTGTCACTTCAGGCTTGCAGAGGGTGCATCTTCCTGCTCACTACAGTTCTGATGCTGTGGGTTTTTTTTTTTTTTTCATCCTCCTTGAGGAGTTACATCTCGACAGGTGGGAGGTCCTTAAACTATAGCCCCTCTGAGTTTTCCTGGAGGTTGTTTGACTTCTGGGTTGGGACTGACTACATACAAGGAAAACTTTCTCTTTCGTCTGAATGTTTATAATATTTATGTACTTTCTGCTTAAGAGATCTTCCTAGAACATATCGAGAATTGTGTCTGTCTCCTTCGATCCTACTACAACATATTACCCTGCCCAACAGGTTTAGACCTTTAGTTCAGATCAATGAATATTTTCTTCTCCCTGCCATGCCAGACCATGCCTACTCATACCCTTCTCTATCTGTTCTCTTTTCTCCTTTATATTGTCTCAAGTCTACTTCCTCTTCTCTTAGTGTTTTCCTTGGTGACGCCCACCATGCTTTCATGCTTTGCTGTAGTCCCTGGAGTGAGTATATCATCTAGTGTATCATTAACAGTTTTCTGAACTTCATCATGTCATTAAATTTTTCAGTTCCAAGAGACCCATACTGTAGTTCAAGGGTCTCCTCCACCCTTTGAATCTCTGGAAGTGCTATCTCTATTTTCCTTCATCTAGATCCTCTCTGTTCTCCCAAGTCTTTGGGTGTGTTCCACTGACCTCTGGCTGCTTGCTTTGCAAAAAGGTCAGATACTGGTTTCCTGCTGACTCACCAGAATTCACATTTGGGTGTTGAAATACTCCTAATAGTAGACATCTCATATTTGTACCTGAAAATAAGAGGTTTCTTATATTGTGGATAGCAGGCACAGGGACAGTGGTTAAACCACTCCTTCTCCAACAGTAGGAAGCCACTTCATAATCCTGTCTCCTTCCTACTCCAAAGACATAAGAAATAAGAGGCAAATCTTTGATTGATTAGTTCCTTCCTGGCTCTGGGGCTCTCAAAAGTCAAGTTGCTTTTCTGGTCTTTATAATAGTTAGTATGAATGCACAAGACTCTGAAGCTCTGGTTCTTAAACAAAACTGACTTCAAGTTCTGTCTTTTAGGTACTTCAGTAGATTACTGAACTCTTACTGGACTCATGATAGCAGCTAAAGTTTTAGAGAGAAAGATATTTGTGCTGGTGAAAGAGAAGAAATAATATAGGTAGCCATGTTTTATAATATTTGCTCAGATCTTTAGTAAAAATGAATAACAGTTTATAGTTCAACATATCAGCTTATTACAAAATCCAATACATATATTTGTGTATATGTGTGTGTACACCTGTGTTCATGTGTTTGTGTATATGAATATCTGAATATTTGTGTTTGTGGAGGGGTACACTCACTGTTATATATGCATGTAGATGTTGAAGATTGATGTCAGATGTCATCCTTTTTTAAATTTTTATTGGTTATTTTATTTATTTATATTTCAAATGTTATCCCCCTTCCACAAACCCCCATCCTCCCCTCCCCCTGTTTCTATGAGGATGCTCTCCCACCCACCTACCCACTCAGACCTCACTGCCCTACATTCCCTTATGCAGGGGGATCAAGCCTTCAGAAGACCAAGGGCCTCCCCTCCCATTGATGCCAGATAAGACCATCTGCTCCATATGTGACTGGAGCCTTGGGTCTCTTGATGTGTACTTTTTTGGATGGTGGTTTAGTTCCTGGGAGCTCTGGGGGTTCTGGTTGGTTGATATTGTTGTTCTTTCTATGGGGTTGCAAGACCCTTTAGCTCCTCTATTCCTTCCCCTAACTCCTCCATTGGGGTCTCTGTGCTCAGTCCAATGGTTGGCTGCAAGCATCCACATCTGTATTGGTAAGGCTCTGGCAGAAGCTCTCAGGGGAAAGCTATACCATGCTCCTGTCAGCAAGCACATGTTGGCATCAGCCATCGTGTCTGAGTTTGGTGTCTGCAAATGGGATGGATCCCCAGGTGGGGCAGTCTCTGGATGGCCTTCCTTTAGCCTCTGCTTCACTCTTTGTCCCTATATTTCCTTTAGAAAGGATCAATTCTGGGTTAAAAATTTTGAGAATAGTGGGTGTCCCCATCCCTCAACTGGGGGCCATACCTAACCACTGGATATAGTCTCTCAGATTCTCTCTCCCCTTTGTTAGTTATTTCAGCTAATGTCATCCCCGTTGGGTCTTGTAAGCCTCTTGCTTTCTTAGCATCTGTGACTTTCTCTTGGCTTCTACAAGTTCCCCATCTCCCATTACCACACACTTCTGTTCAATTTCTTGACCCACTCTGTACATCTCCCCCATCTCTTCCCACACCTGATCCTGCCCTCTCTTTTTTCCTCTCCCCCTCCTCTATTCCTCCTAAGTCCCTCCCACCCTCTACCTCCTGTGATTATTTTTGTTCCCCCTTCTAAGTAGGACAGAAGCATCCACAATTTGGTCTTCACTCTTAATGGGTCTCCAGCTTATGTTTTAAGGCTTTCATAGAATCAGGGAGCTTATCAATGGTTAGATGGTCTAGCCAATTCACTCTGAGGACCCTTCCCCTTTCCCATGCTAGGATTAGAGACTTGTGCCTCTGTGCCCAGCTTTTATGTGGCAGCAGAGAATCTGAATTCAGGTCAGCACGCCTCTGCATAGCCACTTTACTGAGATGAGCTACATCCGAGGTGTTATCCCTGCCATTGAAACCAGCTGGTCTTTTATGATTATTTTGCAGACAGGAGCAATCAGTGCAATGCTGCTTGTAGTATATAACCTTCTTTGCCTACATAAAACCCAAATGACTGGAAGTAGATACCTGACTCATGTTGGGTCAGATAGAATTGCTGTGCTCAAGAGGGAGAATTTAAAGAGCACTGGCAACTCCCAAGCTAGGAAGAAGTGAGTGTTGGCTATTTTAGATGTCAAGGATATGAGAGAAACATTTCTATTATCTCCAATGAGAGACTAGGGGGCACTTACATAAAGGTGAAAGCAGCTGAACCCACAATTAGCAGAGATGGATACAGGCAGAGAATTCCTCTGCTGCTTCATGGTCTCCGGTGTTTGGTTCTCATCTTTCCTCTGAGACTTGACTGCATTTTCTCTTTCTGAGATGTGTAGGCTGGCTTCTACAAGGAATACACACTGTCTATATTTTCCATATTTGCAGAAGTTTATGTTAGTCCCTAAGACTTGAATTTGAAGAATCCCTAAGACACTTGTTTCCTCAATTAGCAATGTGCAGATGTATAGAAAATGAAAATGGAAAAGTGTTCTGGAAAGCAAGACAGAACCAAACAGACAGATTCTGGAGTATTTTCTGGCTCTTGTACTTATCTTTCTCATCTTGAAGTATTCTTTCAATGTGCTTTAACAGCTTTCTATATTAAGACAGACCTATTAGTCTTGTGTATAATTCATTCCATTTAGAAATTGAAGCATTTACTTTAGCAATGTATTGAGTTAGATATTTGTTATATTTGGGGATAAAAGTGTTTTTAATTTCTCACCTACATTTACAGTTTGATAGGAAAGGGAAAAAAGACATTGGCTAACGATGCTGGTTCTTTGATGCTGAGCCTCCATCTTCTCATCCTCACTGGCATCCTCCTACCTGATAATCAGTTCCTTTTATGACAAAAATATGCTACATTTTCCATTAAAAAAGTGTCTGTAGATAAGAAAATGGCCACTACTTGAGTAGTTCTTCTAAACTTATATCCTAGCTGATAGAAGACAACACAGAATCATGTGTCACTACTTTATTATGAATCACATGAATCACAGAATCATGGATCACTACTTTAAGGGTTTGCAAGCAGTGGAAAAAGGCACATGTTCCTCTTTTAAATTACCCCTGTAGTCATTTGTTGGAGATAAAGTTAGGGAAAACAAAACCAAACCATTCCTTTTGTGTCTAACTTTTCAATCAGGGAAAGAAATGCCATCCTATATATTTGAACAAAAGAAATGATACTATAAGACATAAATAATTTGGAAAGATACAAGAACAACCATAAGCATGTGCTAGGTAATGCTTAAAGAGCTTGGAAAGACCACAAGAGGAGATGGGATAATCATCAGAATAAACATGTCAGCCACCAGAACAGGATATAAATATGGCAGGGCTGCTCTGCCCAGAGATGGACTTTGGAGAGGGACATGTTTCAGATATTCTCTCTACCAAAAGAAACACCACACAAGACAGACAGTAATAGGGATAGACACTTGGATTTCTCCTTTTCTTCAGTATCCAGTATCACTTATAGGGTACTCAGAATCAGTGAGCAGTGGTCCCACTTTTGAAAGATACAGAGTAGGTGGCAGGCAGAACAAGCTCTGAGAGCATGCAAAGAAACTGTACTTGAAATAATTCTTGAAACCTTGGTAGTTTCTTAGTGTTCTCTTTACATTTTCCCAAGGAATGGAGGGAGTTTAGGTTGGCTAGTGACTATTTTAGACATGTTCTTGGAAACCTGAAAAGCAAATATGTAAGAGACTATCTATCTATCTATCTATCTATCTATCTATCTATCTATCTATCTATCAATCTATCTCTCTATCTATTCATCTATCTATTTATCTATCTATTCATCTATCTATCTATTCATCTATCTATCTATGAATCAATCATTTATCTATCTATCTATCTATCTATCTATCTATCTATCTATCTATCCATCTATCTATCTATCATTTTGCTGCTCACTTGGTGATGATAGGCATATGCTGTTGGGATCTAGACTTTTGAATAGAGATGAATGTTTAATTTCTATGGTTATTATACACACCAAATAAAGAATTATTCAAATCCTCATTTATATCATGGAAACTTCATGTTACAGTAGTTTGAATGAATGAGCATGCCACATAGTGTGGGAAGTTCCTGGTCATTAAAGATTTCCTGGAAAACATTGGACAAGTCTTAGAGGATTCAAGAGAGGATTCCTGACAATTTCTAAGCTGTTCCCTTTAGTGCAGACAAGTATTTTGCCTTTATTCATTACAGTAGGGTAGAGCAGTGAGAAAAATAAGAGCTTTTTTATCAAGATTCTGAAAACCAAAGCCCAAAGGCACATGCCAATCTGCTCTTATTTTACTTTACTTGAAAATGGTGGGAGAGGAACTTGAACTCAGTTCTCTGGATTCTTAAGCTGTGTCCTTACTTAACATGCTTTAAGACTTCTCTACTGAGAGGAGGCTCCACTCCCAGGCGCTCTGACACACTCAGGATCAGAGAGCAGACCTTGGGCGCAAGCTCCACAGCCAGTCCCACAACACCCAGAGGAAGCTCCA
>NW_022196911.1:42976980-42977180 GCF_008632895.1 Mastomys coucha | reverse complement strand
GACACCTTAGAAAACATTGACACAACAGTCAAAGAAAAATGCAAAAAGCAAAAAGGTCCTAACCCAAAGCATCCAGGAAATCCAGGACACAATGAGAAGACCAAACCTAAGGATAATAGTTATAGAAGAGAATGAAGACTCCCAATGTAATGGGCCGGTAAATATCTTCAACAAAATTATAGAAGAAAACTTCCCTAACC
>NW_022196911.1:42975371-42976859 GCF_008632895.1 Mastomys coucha | reverse complement strand
ATGTTAACAAATTCAGATAAATTGAAATCATGTATCTTTTCTGATAATGCAATAAAACTTAAAATAAAAAAAAAAGACTTCTCTACTTTCATTATCCATGCTTTGCCTAGGTTTTCTATCTTTCAGTTGAGGTTCACATTATGCCTTGTACCTGCAGAATCTTTGTCCCTTCCTAACTGTGATTGCTGATGCTAAGGACTTAATGAGCATGATACCAAGATAGACTCATGTGGAATTACCATCTGGCCTCTGGGAAGTTAATTTCCTTATGCATGACCCTGTTATTTCTCTCAGACTCTAGAGTTTCTTCACTGCTTATCATGACCATGACTTCCAACATACAACCAAGAACCCTTTGTATTGGTCAATTGTGAAATAGGATTTTTAGGAAGTATTTGTCTTTAAGGTGCTTTTTAAGCCTCATATAGTTAAAGTCAATAGAATTCATGAAGGTATTTTTGAGACGTTGACTACATAATAGTTATATGTATCTATACAAATATTTCTCCAGCCATGATGGAGTATAATATCTAGAGATGCATAACATATTAGAACTATGGGCATTAACTAGGACTACAACCACTAGATGCATATACATCTTGGACTCCAGAAGTGTAACTGGTACAACTATGAACTGAGTTTTAAATATTATTTGATGTAAATTGACTTGGATATGAATTAAAATGTCATACATGATTATCAGATGATATTTGGACAATGTGGGTATAGAGTAAAAATAGAAAACTGTGACAAGGGATACATATACACTTAACATTTACAACATAGAGGCCAAATAAAGTCTGGATACCATTTTGTACTATGTAAGATTTGAATTTCAGATGGCCATGTGGCGCTTCATACTCTTTGCTATAGATGTCTGTCCTGTGAATTTTCAAAGATAAGCTCATCTTTTGACATCGACCTCAAGCAGTTAGCACTCATACATATGTGGCAACTAAAGTGTCTCCATTCATTGCCAAACAGTCTGTGGAGATTATAGTAGTGGCTGGGTGTGAATCTCTGCTGTGGATGGAATATGCTGAAAACCACAGGTATCATGCATGAAAGTGAATTGCTTCAGGGTTGGAGGTCTGTGTGGTAGAAGGTCCTTGTGAAGAGTGGGCATATGAATGTGGCCAGATATCAAGGGGCTTCTGTTATCTATTCTGCACAGAGGATCCCATAGGCAAAATAGAACTGGTAGATACTTTTTCAGTAGAATTCTGGAATCGGTTTTGTTGAGTCAAAAGATAAGCTTGAAGTGGAATGTCTCCAATAAGAGTCACAAGGTGAGAAACCAGGCAGGGTTTCTGGATTAACACCATTGAGATGTACCCTTTCCAAGCTGGAAGAGATACCATGATGATGAAGATGCTTTCCTGTAGCCCGCGCAGTCTTCTTACCGGGAAGAAGACACTCAGACACTAGGTTCCTTCTGCAGCAACTGTTTATTTGTCTCCATCCATAGGGAAAAAGGGGTCGAGCCCA
>NW_022196911.1:42955748-42975360 GCF_008632895.1 Mastomys coucha | reverse complement strand
AGAGGCGGCGAATGCTCATTTAGATGATACCTCTGTTCCTTATAGCAAGCCGCTTCTCTCTCTAAGTCCTCCTCCTCGGAGGGGTTCAGTTCCTCAGAGCTATCAGGCTGGAGGAGCTTCCGTCTCGAAGCTCCATCCCTTTCTCTACTTTTCTCTCCCAGGGCGTACTTTCCCTTATCTCTCACTTCCACAGGTCCAGCGGAAGGGCCTATACTCTTAGGTATATCCTTTTTTCTCTTCTTTCTCTCCCTTTTCTCCTGGCTAGCCTCCATTCTCCCATATTTTCTCTCCCTTTTATTCTGGCTAACCCCCACTCTCCCCTCTGTTTCTGACATGCTATCTTGTAACTCCTCAAGTGCCCTCTGTCCCGATGCTACAGAGGCACGGAATTTCTCATCCTACAGGCAAGAATGTATCAAATGCCAAATGGACATCATAACAAGCGCCACTAGCACGATTACCGTGGCTTTGGCTGCGCTTTCTAACCTTGAGGAAGGGTTGGAGGAATTAAAATCAAGCAGCATGCCTCTCAGAGCTCACTCTGTCTTGCAGTTCTGAAACCTACCAGCTGTTGTAAGGTTCTCCCGGCGTCCCGGGTTTCTCGGCCCCAGCTGTAGCCCGCGCGGTCATCTCGCTGGGAAGAAGACACGCGGACACTAGGTTCCTTCTGCAGCAACTGTTTATTTGTCTCCATCCATAGGGAAAAAGGGGTCGAGCCCCAAATCTGCACTGCTTATATACACCACAGTGCAGGGTATCTGCCCACAGCGTGGAGTGTCTGCTCATGATTGGCTGTTCGCTCATTACCCTACGTAATGCCCCGGGATGGGCCGTGACATGGCGTCTTTTCACTCTACACACATGCGCAAACAGTTCTCTACGCACATGCGCAAACAGTTGTTTAGGCGCCATCTTGCCATGGCGAATGCCTCTCAAGATTCACGGCCCCCCACACTTTCCCAAATTCTAAGTTATTACATTGCACTCCCGATGTGCTGATTCCTAAGGCCTCCTCAAATACGGGAACCCCACTGCATAGTTTGTGGGAGTTGGGACTGTATTTTCTCTCTCCCATACTGAAAAAAAAAACTTTATTGGGATACAGGTGAAATGCTTAGCAGGTCAAAGGTGCTTGGTGTTTGAGAGTGACAAACTGTCTGATCCCTGGAACCCAAGTGAAGATGGTAGGAGAGAACTAACTTGAGAACATGTCCTCTGACCTCCATGCACATGTCATGGCACATTTGTGTTCACACTCATGCATCATATATACATGAAATAATAATAATTAAAAATACTTAGGTGCTCTAAGAGTATGGAAAGCTAAAGTAATAGGTTAATATGGAGACTATTCTACTGGGAGGTGTTTCTCACTGAACTGTCAGATTAAAGCTACTTTATATCCACCACAACTTTGTTGCCTTCCTCCTCTTACTAATGGCTAAATGTACGGTTACAAGTTTAACATGAACAAATAAGGAGAAAGAAATAAAGAAAAAGAGTGAATAGTCACAAGGAATTGTAAGCAGGGTGAAGAAGAGAGAAGACAGGGAGGAGGGAAGAGGGACTGGAAAGGAACTCATCTCTGGGACCTTTTCTTTTGGCAAAAACAAAACAGAACAATCAAACCAAAACAAATACCCCAGGGTTTGGAAAGCGAATGGAAAACTTGAGCTTTGAATGAGCCTTGAATGTGTAAACATGGTTGAGGTTGTCAGGCACCAGAGGAGGTATAACCCTATAATCATAGCAACTCACAGGACCACAGCAGAGGTCAGCCGTAAGACTTGACACTCACCTGACATCATAGCAAGATCCCACTTCAAAGCCTATAAACAAAACAAAAACTGAGCATACATCTGAGTAGATATTTATGGTTGCTTCACAAACCATGTTCTTTTATATCTAATAAATAAATTATAACACTATAAAAGTTCCCTCATAGTCAACTCTCTAGAATGGGTGATTCAGGCTAGTCAGTGCCTTTCTTGACTTCTGTTTTCTGCATAAAATTAAAGCTTGGTTAAAAAAAATAGAGCCACTTTGTTGCTGTTAAATCCTCTGCTCATTTCTCTCTTGCCTCTTGGCTTAAATGTTGGTCATTTATTGCTTCTATAATAATTAATCCAGGGTTATTACTTTAATTATATGTAAGTAACAAGGAATACATATGCTTTGATATTTTAATTTTCACCGAAGAGAATGAAGATGTTAATTTAAACTTGTTAAACAGCCAATAAAATTAGCAATCATAAAGTTTAATATTGTTGCCTTAAACTAATTAAGCCGTGTGTGTCTGAACTTTATTCATTTTCCCCCTCCAAACAGATGGTCTTTCCTCCTGTCTATTTCAAGGCAGCAGCCAATACACCTTTCAATAATGCCTGCTGCTCATCTGAAGCAAAGCAGCACTTTAACAAGACACTATGTGTGATAGTTTGAGTGACAATGGAGTCTGATGTCGCCTCTCAGTAACAGACTATCACCCTTTAGTTCTACAACATTCTATATGTTGTACTTTGTTTTACTTTACTTTTTATTTTATTAGTTTAATTTTGTTTTTACATTTTCCTAAATGTCAAACTCATTTTAAATAGCTTTTTAAGAGGGCCTGGTCCCTTCCCATCCTAGCTCTTCCTCCCTGCTTTTTTCACCCCATCTTTTTCTTTCTTTTATTTCCACTATGATATTTATTTCCCCCCACATTTTTGATGATATTTACCTTCCAGGTGATTTCAATGAACTCACCTTCTTCAGCCAAGACAGAATAAAATGGAGATCTGATTGTTGAATAAATGTACCAACTATGTTTTTTTCCCTTGAAAGAACTTGTAACTTGAGAAATAGGAATCTGAAATGTTTTGTAAGAAAGAGTAGATAAAAGAGATATGCTATCCAAATACAATGGGTGACATTTTGCAGGCTAGAAAGGTTTCTTCTTAGTGGTGCTCCCTCAGTGTGTGCTTTTTAATGGATAAATCCATTCTGATTGATAGAAGAGGTCTGTTCCTCACAACTAAAAATGAAATGCTAAGGTTTTAAAACATGGGTGGAAATGGGCAGTCATAAAGTATTTGTGAAAGAACCCTGGGTTGTTCTGAAGAAAAATGCTTCACAGAGAAAAAATCTGGCTTGGAAAAAAAGACAAAATAAAATAAAAAAACAAGCAAACAAACCACTAGGAAGCCATCCAGTATTGTTTGGGAAAGAAGAGTGTTGGAGTGTGGCATCACCACATCTTTATGGACATTTGATACTGAAAGCTCTAAGTAGGCCTTGAGAATTCCCAGACTGTCCTGAAAACACAGTGCCACATATTTCTATTGGAGAATTATTCTCAGTGCTTATTCTTTCAGAAAACTTTAGTAAACCAAAACCAGATATGTAGGTCAAGCCTGCCTTCAAAATATCAGTGGAGAAACATAACTAATGAGAATAATGAGCTTAGAACATTGCAAGTTCACCACAATGCTGAAGACCATTGAAATGCAGTATCTCTGCACTGTTTTGATTATAACGTGTAATGTAAGTTTAGATGCAGGTCCCCAGGCCACCAAAGCCTGTATAACACCATATTTTAGAGACATACAGAAATCTACACTTGCCAACTTGTTTTCTCTGAAATTCTTGAGCCATATTAAGTTATCCATTCCACAGAGGACAGGGCTGAGATTTTTAAACTAAAGACAGAGAGCAGGTGTCCCTGAATCTACATTTTGTACAAGAAAGTAATGAGATCCTGCAATGTTCCGTTGGATTTTCACTTTTTGTGTGTAGGGGTCTTTAGGCATTTTATTTTCTGTTGCTAAGGTATTTGTTTGAGGAAAGAATAAAAAGGATGAAAAGAAAGAAAAAAATGAATATAGGATACCGGCTGTGTTTAGCATTCTGTCTAATAAGCTAAATAATGGATTCATTAAGGTAAGCAGCTGGAGAAGTAATGAGCGGTGGGTAGACAAGCATGCTGGGAAGTGCAGCAAGCTTAGGGCTTTTTGATTTTGTTCTGTAGGCAAAAGTGAGCCACTGAAGGTAGGGCAGCGCAGTCAGCTGATCAGAGCGAGCCTACCTTCAGAGGCTCAAGGAAGAAAGGGGCTATGGAAGGGACTGCAATGGAGAGGGCAGACTGTTTGAAACGCAATGGAGTTTTGTTTGTATGCATGAAAAGAGTTCTCTGTGCATACCTGCATTCACCTGAGAGCAAAGGGCTAGTTGCTAGTTACAGAATCAAAACAAAATAGCAACAGGTAGAAAAAAAAAACATTCTGAGAGCAGGTTCTTATGAAAGCTCCCAAATGTTATCATTTTTCATCATGCTTGCATGCTTACAGATCAGTGTTAGACCATTGCTGTTTTGTTTTTGTTTTTGTTTTGTTTTTGTTTTTGATTTTTTCTGTGCTACGGACCTGGTATCCTTCTGATTCTACTCTTGCTTGGCTCTGTAACCTGAGAATGTTTGTTTGAAATTTGATTGTATTCCAGGGGACTTTGTTAGAATCCCCGTCTTACTCAAACTTAAACTTTAATGATAAGGAGTTCACCTGTTTGTCAGCTCCTCAAAGCATTCCATCTGACACTGGCTCTCACTGTACCTGGTGGACAGTGTAATTGCTTGTTAGTGTGCATGCCACCACAGAAAGAGAAACAGAACAACAATCACAAGAAAAATCTTCCTTCTTCTGTCTCCAATAAACCAGAGTCACTGGTAGCTCACAGTCTTGCTACTGCTTTACACAGAGATCAAGACCAAATCATCCTTTCTTTTTATCTTCTCACAAGCAATGAATGGTCACTGTGTGACAGGTGCTATCCAAGATGTTGGAACTGCGGTGTTGGGTGACAGAAATTGTCATGGTGAGATGTGGAGGGTCAGGTATTTCTAGGGATGATTAGTTTTACCTTTTCTTTCAGAACAAATTATCCAATCTTAGGGTCCATGTCTTTGATAAGTTCCAGTCTCACTTTTTTCCATGCTTTCATTGGGAATATCAGTCACCACCGCTTTCATTTTTTATGTCATTGTGCATGTATGAGGTCATCTGCCTCGCAGAGTTCTCATGCTCTTATTTGTAATAGCATGTGAAAAACACCCATTTCTCCATTTTCCAGGGTTCCATTTTCCATCTTCTGCATGAAGAAATCATCTCTTTATTTGCTTTGGCTTTCCTCAACTAGTTCTTTGGAATTTCTCTTGAAGTGTTACTTCTGTGAAGAATCCTGTTTCGCCCTCTGAAACATAGTTTTCATGCTGGTCAATCTCATTGCTCCCCAACATTTCTCCTTATCAATTGTAAAACTTCATAATTTTGTCTGTTTCTATTTTTCCATTCTAGACTCTAGTGTTCATGGGAATAAGAAAAATGGCTGAGTAGTTTGACTGTGGTAATTCTAACACTATATAACTCATAAAGGAAACTTAGTACATAGTTTTTCTGTTAACTGAATGAATAAATTTGAGGTGGTATATATGATATTTGAACAGGTTGTGAGAGGAATAAAGAAAGCCCAGCATGTCTTTAGGATCAGAAATCATCAGCCCTGAGCTAAATACCATTGATTATGATGGTAAAAATTGCGGCTGCTTAAGAAAAAGCTTTAATGAACTTCATTCCAAAGAAAGGGTTTTGAACGCAAAACTATTGTGAGAAAATAAAATAGGAATTTTCAATGAAAGAATATTTACCTGAAGAATAAACAAGACAATCTGTGGTTGTTTCTTGCATTTCATTAAGTGGTATAGAGTCCTTTCTGATGTGAATTAACATTCCTCTGCCTTGTTCAGAAATTTCAATACTTCACAGTGATAATAATTAGTATTTAATTCAGTCTTTATTTTTATTGGTGCAACTACAAAACTTGGTTTTATTGTTTTAAGATTGTATTATTTATTCTGAAAGACAACAGCACATGTCACTTGTTCACATTTCATTTATGTCACTGTAATAAAATACTCTGGGACAAGTGCAATTTGGGGGAAGGAGTTTATTTCATCTTACAATTTCAAGTTACTGTCCAACACCGAAATGAAGTGAAGGCAGGAACTTTTTATAGCTAGTCACATCATATCCATAGTCAAGACCAGAGAGAAATAAATGCATATATTCTTGCTTGCTTGCTTATCCTCAGCTCCATCTCCCCACTCTTATAGAGTTCATGAACCTACCTAGTGAATTGTGCCACCCACAGTGGGCTAGGTCTTCTCTCATCACTTAAGTTGAGACATATCTATAGGCCAATCTATGTAAATAATTTTTTATTGAAATTCTTTTTCCTGGGTGATTATTCATTGTTTCAAGTGGACAGTTTTAACTAGCCATGAAATGATCTCACCACTGAAATATAGATAAAACAGGTATCAAATAATCCAAATACATCTGTTACTATGGAGCTCATCAGTGTGTAATAATTAACAGAAGAGAGCTTAGAGAAAGCAAACTTTGACCAAGTGTTGAATATGTGACAGCCTGTAGATTTCTAGTGACAACACATCTTTGATTTGAACTTACATGTAATGGAATCAACTAGTAACAGACATATGCTGGTGATGTCAGTAGTTTCAATAAGGAATTACGACTTGAAAAAGCAGTGAGGAGGTAGTGAGCAAATGACTGGTACAAAAGTAGCTTGAATAATAAAAGATGACTACGTTTTAGCATGCTTAGTTTTAAAAATGAGGCCCTTTTCAGACTGATATTTCAAGCTCAAGTTCTACACAATTCTCTTGTGTGGTGTTCTCAGTATGTGTATTTTTTACATTGTTGTAGCTGCATTGTGTATATCATTTTTTTATTTTGCACTTCTCACTTAATTCTCTGCCATAAACCTTTTCTCTGTTTCTCTGTACTTACAATAATTTCAGCAATATAAAAGTCCATCATGTTGATCTACTGCTGTTCACTGAACCACTGTGTTACCATTCATATTTAGAGTGTTTCCTTTATTTTATTCTTAGTAGGCTGCGATAAATATTTCTGTGCATATTTCATTAATTCTTCCATCCAATTATTTTTAGAGCACATAGCCACAAAAATAGATTTAGTGCATTTAAGGGTAGGCACAGTTCTTGCCATTTTACTATTTGGATGTTGAGATTCTGTCAACATAACTTTCTACAAGTAAAGCCAGTCGATATTTTCTTTGCCAAGAATAGATTTAGCTGTTAGAAATACTTAAATTAACTTGTAAGGTTTAAACGTTAGCTTAATACTTATCTGCCTAGGGTTTTTCTCCCATTTGGAAACATTCCTTTTCTTAATTTCAACTTTACAGTACATGTTATTCTCATGTGGTGGTTCTTTATGTCTTGTTTTGTTTTTTAAGGCAGGGTTACTCTTTGTAGCCCTAGCTGTCCTGGAACTTGCTTTATAGTTTGGCCTCAAACTCACAGAGATGTACCCACCTCTGTACCCCAATAACTGGGATTGAAGGGATGCGGCTCCATGTCCAGCTATGAAATGTTTTACCAAAAACAAAAACAAAACAAAAACTTACTTTCCTTTCCAAAATAATAAAAATCATTGAATGAATATGAGATTTTTATGTAAACATCAAGAAAAATACTTGTATAAGACCAAATCAAGATAATGTTTTTGTTTTCTTCTTGTCTGACTGCTTATCTGTCCATCTATCATCTATCCATATCTATCTATCTATCTATCTATCTATCTATCTATCTATCTATCTATCTATCTATCTATTATCTTTCTATAATTCATCTTTATCTGTCTGTATAATTTTATATCCCATATCTATCAGCTATCAATCATCTATCTACATACCTATCATTTTAGGTATTTATGTATATGTTTTCTCTGTCTATCTATCTATCTATCTATCTATCTATCTATCTATCTATCTATCTATCTATCTATGTTTCTTTCTTTCCCTCTTTCTTTCTTTCCCTCTTTCTTTCTCTCTTTCTTTCTCTCTTTCTTTCTTTCTTTCTTTCTCTCTTTTTATCTAGTATGCCACATCCTGCTGTGTCAGGTGCTGATAGAAAGAAGTAGGTCTCCTTATTTGTTCTGTCCACTAAAACAAAATAAATTTAATATTCTTTTATAGGAAAATATATGTATACTTGAAAACATAATCCGTGACTAGTGCTTAGCTCATACATTGAGACAAAATATGATTAAGAATAGATGTACTATCAGAGATTTACTGTAGTTTTTTTTTTTTTTAAAGAATCAGGCATGTAGAATTTTTTTTTATTTTCAGTTCAATAGACACTTTATAAAGACAACATATTGATTTCTGGAAAGATACTAAATTGAGCTGAGTTGTGATTCAGCCTTAAACAATCTTTTCATATAGCAGGAGAGAAAAACTATAGACAAATAGCAATAATATGCACAGCTTTAAGATAATATTTTACTGGAGAATAAATAAAAATTGAATATAGAAGAGAAGAGACTTGCTTTATTGGGGTGGGAGGCAAGCAAGCATTGTTTATATATAAAAAAGACAATATTCTGGTAGACATAACTAAAGTTGGGAGGAGGGTAGTCCAAGAAGAAGGGACAAGAAACAAGTCATGATACCAACATCATGAAGAGGGGAAATTGAGGAACAGGGTTCATATACACTTGAGTTTCTCTCCAGCCAGAGTTTCAGGCCCATAGTGATCATAAGAAGATAAAACCTGAGAAGTGTGGTCCTTGCTTTAAGAATAAAGATATTTTAGAAGTAGATCATCAAGTTTGGAGAACCCTCTACCCCATTATGAACATTTCAATGTGCATTTGAAGGTACTTAATTTTCCAAATACATCTTCTGCCCTTAATAGGCTCCTCAGGTATGCTATGTAAATTATAGATAAGAGAAAGAACAGTGTGTTCTACTAAGCACATGATTCTGGATTAAAGCCATGACAATCAGGATTCCTACCTCTTTGGGGTTCAGCTTACCCACATGTAAATTGGGGAGGATAGATTCTGTATATACAAAGGTTCTTTCAGTTTGAGTATCTGAAAAATCCATATGCTTTTAGATACTTTAAAAATTGTTTTCCTGGTGTATATGAGAATCTACACACGCCTGAAATTTTATTTTTAGAATTTCATTTCTTTGCCTTGCAGCTTTAAAATCTTTAACATTTCTCTCCCCAATTGAAAATAACTCAAGTCTAGTGTAACAAATCAATTGACTGTTCTTGGTTGTATAGGATTTAGCCACATTAACTGCTACCTCCTCAGTTGCTGCTTTACAAGTAGGAAAGTATCATGTGAAGGGTAACCATTGACAGGAAGGGTTAATAGTAAAGAATAACACAAAGAAACACACGTGTAGCCATTACCCCATGCTTGTAAAGCCAGTCCTGTTCCACTCCTCACTTCACAGATAAGGAGGCTGACCATCATCGAGATCTTATATCAGTCTCAAGCACAGACAGTGAATTAGCGGTAGAGCCAGAGACAGAATCTAAGAAGTGACTGAGAATTCAGATGCAAAGTACCACCGAGTACTTTTCTTCTCCAGATTTCAGGCAAGGACACATCTGTAGAACTAAATTCTGCCTCTAGAAACACAAAGATCTCTCTCCATAGGAAGGGGTTGATGATGGGTGTGGGGACATCAGCAGTGTTGGTGCTATTGGAATACAGCAATGTGAAGGTCAGTTATACCTGGTTAAACAATGTGAGACTTTCCCTTCTCTGTGTTTGGAAGTGTAGAATAGTAATTATTCTATTGTAGTGGTGGTATTTTGAGTCAAGGAGCTCAGCAAACCAATGGATATACTTGTTATGTTGAGCACTGTGGACACATGCTTCAACCATGCCACCTACTTTTATTTATTTTTTATTAATTTTCCTCTTATTTTTTGTAGTTCCTGGGTCATGTTTGGAGTCAGTTCTTTGACTCATTTGTTACCTTTGAGAAATAACTTTCTACAAAAATTTCCATCTCTGTCGCTCTCACAGAGAACATATTGCAGTGTTTGCGAAAGAAAGAGAGAAAGAAAGAGAGAAGGAAAGTAAGGAAGAAAGAAAGAAAGGAAAAGAAAGATTGACTTTCTATTCTTCAATACATGCACATGATTTAGCAATAATTTATAATATATGTTATAATATTATATATATATATATATGCTTTGTGATCTTTAAGTTTCATACAAATAAAAGGGTTTGTTTCATTACAAATAAAAAAATGTTGTATGTCTTTAGCCTTTACATGCTAAGGGCCACTAACTGAGCCTTCTGTTGAAAGAAATCTGATAGATAGTCAAGATCACAGATTGGATAATATCCAGACCAGGGCTTCTATCAGTAGCTCTATTTGTAAAGCTCTGTATATCATAAATAACCTGGAATTAGCATGCACAAGGATCTCTTAAGCTACTTGTAAATCTTAAATGGGATGAAACATGGGAATGGCTAAGACCAGCTGCACTGTGAATGCTTGGTAGCTCTCAGCTTTTTGTAGAAGAGATAATAATAGAAAAAAGTCTTCAAGTCAAAAAAGTCAGAGAAGCAATAAAAGTGCTCTAAACAAACTAACCAGCATGTATCCTGAGCTTATATGCATCAATCCTATGCACACAGAATATTCAAGATCATTTTTTTGAAAAAGTAAAGTCTATCTCCCATATTTAGAAGCTTATTCTTTTGGATCCATTTTCTTCACATGTTGGATAGTATTCTAAATTAATTATCTGGGATTAAGGGAAGGCTTATCTATAAGAAGTCATTGAAGTGATGATTACAAAGAGTCTGAATATCTAGACTTGTTCTAGGAGAGTGTTAATGCATAGAAATATCATTTTGATTATGATGGGATATTATTTGACAGGATACTAAGGAGGTTGCTGCAAAAGAATATATAATGATGGAGGGCATTTGGTATTTAGTATTACAGCAAAATGCAAAATCAAATGATAATTGTAATACCATTAAAAGACAATAAAAATATAAATTATACATAATGGATTTTCTCAGCTAAAGATGAGCATAAAACATTAATAACAACATCAATCTTAGGATGATTTTATGAATATTATAGGATGGAATGCCACATGCCTGATGTATATATTTGTTCTATCCTTAGACATAGGTTGAATTTGTTTTCTACATAGTATTTTAATTTCAGCCTACACTGATCATTCTTTACTGAGATTGTACTGTGTTCCAGGAACTGAGCAAGAAACTGAGAATTGAGAAGTGATTAAACAGGGCCACTGAGCAAGAGGACGGATATACACAAAGGAATACTATGTGAATTCCAAAGCTAGCTCCCAAGGAATGAACTACAGTCAAAATAATAATGGCCATAGATATTTATATGTACTGTTGTGAGGATTTCTGAAAGGTGTGGCTTCCCTAGGGGAATGACTTACTGTAAGGGACCTGTTCCTTCTAATGGAAGCAGCCGAGCGATAGGAGCCAGTCTGGTGTGCAGGCCCCTTGACTCCTCAGCAAGCCTGTTTTCATGGTCACAGTCAGGGTCCAGTTTACTTTCTTGTAACCAGAGGCACTTGAAATACCCTTGAAATGTCCTGAAATTGACCATGAAGCACAGTAAATAAGAGCCAATGTCTATAACCCCAGACAATAATTATTTCACAGACTGGAGTTAGAAAAATACTGAACTAGATTAAAGACAAAACAAAAAAAAAATCCTGTGGGCTATTGTCTGGATAATCTCTCTTGTGTATTAAGAGATGGGTGAGAAGTGTTGAAGTGCTCTTGTACAGTGGCGAGTTTCTACATTACATTTTAAAATTGTATCTATTACTGCATGCCCATTAATTGCTCTTTTATTAGGAGAATTAGATTGGAAATTATGTGGGAAAGTACCTTTCCTGAGAAATGTATATGGTAAATGTTTTCTATTGTTTCAGATGTTAAATATTGTTTCAGACTGTAACATTTCCCGTTCAAACTCATATTTGCAGTGCACTTTGTTCATATTTACAATTTTTATTATTATATTTATTTACTCTATTGCTATGGGGTGTGTGTGTGTGGGTATGTGTTTATGTGTATGTGTGTGTGTGTGTGTGTGTGTGTGTGTGTGTGTGTGTTCTGTTGGCATGTGAATGCCACAGAGTCATCAAAGTACCACTTCATGGGTCATGGGAATCATAGGGTGTAAGGCTTGGTAACAAGCACCATTAATAAATGAGACATCTTCCTGGCCCTACACACTACACTTTAAAGAAGTGGAGCTGAAGAGATGGCTCAGCATGCTGTGCTTGCAGAGGACTTGGCTTTGGTTTCCAACACACACGGGGCAGCTTTAACCCACCTGTAGCCCCAGTTCCAGGGGATCCAGTGTCCTCTTTGGCTTCTACAGGCACACATATGATAGATACATATACATGAATGTGAACATTCATGCACATACAGTAAAAATATAAAATCTTAAAACATTATAGGTATGTGTTTTACATCTGCTGTGTGTTTCCCCTATAGAAACCTTGTCATGCTAAATAAGTATCAGTTGCTATCTCTTCCTCCTCTCATGACCATTGTATTAGTCAAGGTACTTCAGAGATATAGGAATACTGGGATATAAATCTACATGTATACATGCATGCTCACTTTTCTAAATATATATGGAAACATACAAACACACACACACACACACACACTATGTGTGTTTTCCTGAAATAGAAATATATGTGTAAGTATGCTGTGTGTGTATGTATGTGTATCAATTTGTTCTACCTTTCTAAGATGATTATTATAAAGGAGTTGAATCATGGTTTTGGAGGCTAAGGTACCCCATCCTTTTTATTAGGAAAAACAAAATTTCAGGGATGTGTGTGGTGCAGTTTATTATCTCCTCCTCCTCGTCTTCCTCGTCCTCCTCCTCCTCCTCCTCCTCCTCCTCCTCCTCCTCTTCCTCCTCCTCCTCTTCCTCCTCCTCTTCCTCCTCCTCTTCCTCCTCTTCCTCTTCCTCCTCCTCTTCCTCCTCTTCCTCTTCCTCCTCCTCCTCTTCCTTCTGTTCTTGTTCCTCCTTCTCCTCCTCTTATTCCCATTCTTCCTTGTCCTCTCCCTTCTTTTCTCTGCCCCTGCCCCTCATCCTCTTCCTTCTCCCCTCCTCATACCTTCTTCCTCCTTCTTCCCCATCTTCATCCTCCTCTTCTTCCTCCTTCTCTCCTCCACGTCTTCTACTTCTATCTTACTCAGGCTCTTTAATGGATTGATGAACCTTATTCACATAGGGAACCTACTTCACCGAGCCCCCTGAATCAAATTTGAGTTTCTATGTGGAAACACCATCACAGGCAAACTTAGAAATAATATTTAACCTGGGACTCACATGGACCACTTCAGTAGTGAATATAAACCACAAACTTTAAGAGTCATCTGTCCTGTTAGTGTAGGGAACCATCTCCTGAGCTAAACTGTGACTGATGTGGTTCCATGGGGACAAAGGATCCAGGAAAAACCATAAGGTGCTCCAAAGAAAAGCAAAACAGTGTCTCATAAGTAGCTGCACGTTCTGTTTTTGGCTGTGTACTTAAAAAGGAAGCAGTGGACCTAGGTACCAGCATCTTCATCAGTCAAAACATCAGTTGACTCTGTTCTTGCAATGACTGCCTGTTTCTTGCCCTCTCTTGTATCTCAGTTTGCCAGTTTCTAACTCTTCCTTCAGGGAGATCAGAACTGCTCAGATGCAAATTCATTTGTAATGTTCCTGTTCTAATCCCAGATTACCACACATGGGCAGCAGGAGCAGAACAAGAAAGAGAAACTCTTACAGAGGGGAAATCATTAGCCTGTCAAGAGTCACCAGGATCTGATGCAAAATCTGATTAGGAAGGGCTTAAGCTGCTGGGGAAAGCCAACAAAGGCCCCTCAAGCATTCATCTTGAATAATTCCATTCCACTTACAGGACCAAGAAAAGTGTTAATATTCAATCGCGAAAGCCTATCATCAAGAAACTATATTTACTAGAAGAATAATAGAATTAGAATGGGGATGCTTTAAATATAGTCATGCATAGTAATTCAGTAGAAAGCAAGAAATAGAGATACTTGAATTCACATCCTAGCATTTCAACTTGATTAATTACTTCTACTGTACACTTCTTTTTCCTCACTTGTGAAATGGGGACCACGATAAATGTCTGTTGCCTAGAGATTTCTTTTTTATAATGAATGAATTAATACCTAAGCATGACCTGGCAAAGGTTATTCATTCATTGTAAAGGACTGTTGACATTGTTATATTTGTGGTGATTGATGAAAGTTGGCAGGTGTTGTGGGCTATATTCATTATCAAAATTCTCATTATTAAAGTCTATGTTATGAAATATTCAAGGAACTAGTTGTTCATAAGGTCAGATTTCTTCCAAGAAAAATAAATTTAAATATTATTATATGAACCATAATATATTTGTTTAATTTTTCTTCTTTTAGTTGCAAATTTAAATTGACATGTAATGACATTTAAAATGTATAATATCTTCACACTTATTAATCTCTCCAAGACACATGAGGATACAGCTCTTGGGATTTGTTTTATTTATGAAGGTATGTGAGTTTACAAGTAATAAATTCTTTAGTCCCCATGATGCATCACTGTAACCAAGTAAGTAGAACAGAGCCTGATGTAAGAAAAGTATGTAGGCTTTAGAGTTGCTACAGTCTCAATTTGAGTCATACACCCCAATTTACTGCAGGCCACTGTGGGAAACTGATCTCAGAGTCTCTGTTTTCTTACCTATAAATATTAGAGGGACTTACAAGGAAGATGAAAAGGTGAGCAAAATATATACGAGACACAACCATTCCTACTTGCACACCTATGGCAGTTAATTGGAATGTGTGTTCCTTTCTTCATCTCTTCATAGTTTCTTCTTGAAACTGTGTGGATTGGCCATTTTCATAGTGAAAATCTACCCACATTCTATTCCAATGCTGCCCAGACCTTCTGGAGTCCATAAGATTCTATTTCCAGTTGTTCACTGCTGGAGACATGGGGAGGAACCTTGGAGGGAGGTAGAGGTGATGAAGAATGGAGAGAGAAAGCTATTTTCTATAGACTCAAACAAGTTGTGAATTTCATTAGTGGCCAGACAGGGAGAGACAAGCTCTTAACCAATGAGGTCATCGCCCTGCTCTGATGAAGTAGGTGTTCAAGACATAAAAACAGAGAAAAGGCAGGAACATGTGTTTTGAGGTGAATAGTGTTCTGCATCACACCACTCTGGTGAGGTTTCCTAATTTATTCAGAATTAACATTTTGATTGTGGAACAAAGCCTTTATCTAAGAGATCCTCAGATGAGACTGTGTGCTCCAGGTACTACATTCCATATGGCGCCAGGATTCTAAAGTGAAAAACTAGAAAAAATTAAAAGAAGCATGAAAATCATGACATTGGCACAAACGTTTTGCCTGTTTATGCAGCAATGGTTATTATGTGTAGTGACTATTTTTATGGCCAATCGAAGATAAAGAGATGTATAAGGTAAGAGATTTTTTCTTTTCAGACTTGTGAACCTTTTCAGTAACACAGTAAATTTAAAGGGAAATTCCTGTGCAAAGCATGACTCTTTCCCTGGGGTGAAAGCACACCATTAGTGAGCTACATGGCTCTAGTTCTATCTGTGCCCTCAATAAGCCTTTACTCTCCTAATCCAGTGCCTGACACCATGCCTCCATCATTGTTCTTTAAATGATTACAGCACTGGACTCTGAGTTGCTTTCTTTACAACAAAATTATCAATCTTCAGCAGTCCAAGTCACCCTTTGAAAACATAAATCAGATCCTCTTACATCTCTGCTTTAAAATCTTCCACTGGCTTCCTGTTTCAATTGTACTTAAGATAAAAATCTGAATTTACTGCCCTGGTCTATAAGACCTGACAGGTCTGACCTTTTTCCTTATGGCTTTGCCTCTCGCCATTCCCAACCTTGCACCACATACTCTTCTCTCCTGGGCTTTCTTTCTGACCTTAGACATAGCCTGAGTTCCTCAGAGAAGCCAGTTCACACTGCCTTTTGTGAGCAAGCACTCTGCATATTTTAAGGAGATTTATCAGTAGACCTCTGAATGCAGTTACGTTATGTGTTTCCTTTGTTTACTTCTTTGCTTGCATCTCTCACAACTATGTTGCAAGCTCAGTGAGAGCAGACATCTTATCCATGCTTCATGGCTAACATTTTAGATATTTAGAAGACACTCAAAAATTTTTGTTCATTGAATCAATGAATAAGATTCAGCCTGAGTCATTGATTGCAAAGAAAGTACAGTATCCTCAACTTAGAATTTGGATTTTGTCCTTAATTCTTCTCTGCTACTTTCCGTACAGGTGTTCAGGAAACTCTTGTGACGTTAGAATCACCTAGAATATTCACTTTCCGACTCAGCTAGGCAAGGTGCTCTGATGTCAGATGAATTTTCAAACTAAGAGTTGAAAATATTCTTCCAAGAAAGATGTGTTCTGAAGGACTAATCATTGGGCTTTTCTTGGGGATCATGTATTTCTAGAGACATAGAATGTCACTTTAAAGACTTATCCCATAGTTAGCATAAAAAAAACCCCACTATGTCAATTAGGGATAGTATTTAGCTGATAGTAATAAAAGCCATGAACAGTAGTATCTTAGTACTTTTTTTCATACATAAGCAAGCTCAGAAATATGCATATATGGATATACAGCATCTCAAAATTCATTAAGGAACCTTTACCCCAGTATCCCAGCATCCTTAGGTTGTGATTTTCATTGTCAGAATGGTCTTGCTTGCAAATATTAATGCTGGGCTCCCTCAGCCATCATGTTTTTATTTTAGGCAAATACATAATCTGTGTCAAATGGCATATACCAGATGTGTATTTTCCTTACAAGGAAACTTTCCTCACATTCTGTTTAATTCTTCTTGTACTCCATTGGATTTTAATAGCAAAAAGGGGAAGGGGAAGCTTGGAAATGTGTGATCTTTTTTTCTGAGCATGCTGACTTTGACTCATTGTAACAACTTCAGTCACTATGAAAAAGACTTGTTAATGAGTAGTACTCAGGAGTTTCTACCACATCTAAATTTACCACATATTAGCTGAGCAGCCTTGTGGGGGCTGTGTAATCTCCCTGTGTTTGTTTTTAAGTCTCCAATGCTGTTATGAGAGCACTAAGGTTTATAAAGTAGCAGTGTGGTAGTGAGGGCCATCATTTCTATTCATGGACTAGGACATAGAGACTCAAATATGCTGTTGCCTTGAGCTAGGTCTTTCTACTAGCAAGACATTGATTTAGTAGATTAGTAGCAATTGATTAGAATTTTGTCAGAAAATTATAGTGCATTTGTCTGATAACCCTTCTATCATAAAATACTATAGGCTGGGAGATATGGTATGGGTCTTAGATACCCTCTCAGTATATTGTGTAATGAAATCTTGGTCTCCAGTCTGGCAGTGATATGATCACATGATACCAGACATGCTCAATGTATTACTCAAGGTGTGGATTCCTAGCTTCATGGGCTGGAGGGGGAGGGAAGGAGAAATTTTGTTATAGAATATTCTATTCATAGGCTGAAGATATTGAGTATTATACTATAGGGTTAGAAGGTTAATATCATGAGTGACCCAAGCAAAGAAATGTTCCCCTTCACCTACCTGGAGGCTACAAGTCTAAGACCAATGTGTTTCTAGTACCGTTTCCTCTGAGAGATTTGTCGCATCTTGCAGGCTGCTCCCTCTGTGCTTTGTCTTTCCATGGTCTTTCTCTGTGTGTCTATGTTCCTGCTGGCTCTTATCCTTATAAAAACAGTAAATCAGATTTATCACAACCCCTACCCTTATCTGCTTTTATTTAAACCTTATTACCTCCTGACGTTCCTGTCCCCGAAAGCAATAGCTTTGTAAGTTAGTCCTTCAGTATATAAACGTTGAAAAGTGGCAAACTTTGGTTCATAAGTAGAACCTATGAACTTAACCAGTGTACCCGTCTCTGTACGTCACAGGAAGACTTTCATTAAAATTATTGTGACTTCTCTAGTCCTACATTCATCACATATAAAATGTTGACTTCACTCTTTAAGTTTTAAAAATTGTTCTAATCTAAAAAAAATATAACTTGAAACAAACATGCTTTAATTCATTTACCAATCTAATAGGTTATGATTAATAGAATATTTAAATTGATACTATTCTCTTAGACTTTCTATAAATGTAGAATGTAGAGCCAACATCTAGATACCATGTCTGATTTTCCACTTTTAATAGTATTATTGCCAGGCAGTGGTGGCACATGCCTTTAATCCCAGCACTTGGGAGGCAGAGGCAGGCAGATTTCTGAGTTTGAGGCCAGCCTGGTCTAGAGAGTGAGTTGCAGGACAGCCAGGGCTATACAGAGAAACCCTGTCTTGAAAAAACAAAAACAAAACATAACAAAAATTAGTATTATTGCCCTCCCTCCGTTTGTTCAAATACCAAGACATGCATTTGTTTTTCTTTTGGCTTTATCTAATAAACAAGCATTGCTCTTTGTGATGTGTGTCAGGCATTGCAATTCCAAGCTTAAAGTAAATGAATGCTTGTGATGGGTCAGATGTTCTTAGATGGCCACACATTTGGTGCATCTGACTCAGTCTTTCAATATGCTTATAAGGCTGTTCAGATTAGGGCTCCAGACTTTCTATGGCTAAATAATTTGCCTGAGGTCACTCAGTGGGGAAGGAATAGAGCTGCTATGTGACTTCATTTCTGTCCTGCTCCCAAGGCAGTTCCTTTGTTCTAATGCTTCAGGGTTGTGTGTGTATTCCTGCCAAGATTTTCTTATGCCTTCTCCTGCCTTTTTGGTTGTGGCTTTTTGTGCCCATTGAGGGCTTCTCCTTAGTATCCATACCCTTTCCACAGGCTCTTCTTCTGTTTAGTATTGTCTTACACAATGCATGCAATACAAATGGAAGAGTTGTGCCCGAGTTCCACTCCCACATTTAATTAATTGTACTGCTTCTCTTAACCTCTTGCCTATTAAATTGTGGGAAATATAGAAATAATTGTCATATTCATAGGAGAAAGCAGGTTGAGAGGAGTGCTTGGGCACTCAGGGATGCTTTTCCTCTTTGTTGACATTACCTGGACTTTTATATGCAATTGCTTTGTGCAGTCCATTATTTTTAATTTCAGCTTACAATTAGAGCTTGTAAATTGAATTGCTTTCTCTAAGGACCTGCGATTTCTCTATTTGGCAAGTCCCACCTCCTACCCCCCATTTGCTCAGCTGCAATTAACATGGTTGATTTTGTTCCCCTGTACTGCAAAGGAGTCTGATCAGTGTAATCATGACCATGCTTTATAATTTGCTTTCAGAGTCCATAGGGAGAGTTGAATGAATGGTATCCTGACTCAGAAGAAGCAGAGTGTCGGTTCTGGGGAAGCCACATGGAGCCTGAGGCAAGGACCTTGGGGAGTAGGGAGACCTGGCACTCTTCACTGTCATGGAGAAGGCTTGGGCTGTAGAGGCCTAATGAAGTGTCCTCTTTGAAGTCAGAGACTTAGGTGTTTGTTATAACTCACAGGTGCTGGAAAAAGGAAGCATGTCAACCCTAGAGATTCTAGCTCGACTCCAGTCCTGTTCTCTGTTCTGATTATCTTTCATCATGGCAGTCTATTTTAATGAGTTTAATTTTGACTCTCTCTCTCTCTCTCTCTCTCTCTCT
>NW_022196911.1:42944620-42955738 GCF_008632895.1 Mastomys coucha | reverse complement strand
CTCTCTCTCTCTCTCTCTCTCTCTCTCTCTCTCTCTCTGTGTGTGTGTGTGTGTGTGCATGCACACGTGCATACACATGCATGCATTTGGCTTCAGAAGCATATAGAAGGAATCATAGCTCTTTAGCTGGAATTACAGGTGGCTATGAGCCACGCAGAGGAGTGCTGGGAACCAAACTCAAATCCTTTACAAATGTGGATATGTTCTTAATTTGTGAACAATTTCTCAAGTTCTCAGAACTCCTAATAGCTAATCAGTTTCCAGTTTCTTGTTTGCTTCCCAAAGAGGAGATTTGCATTACATAGGTGGAAGAAGGATTTGTCTTTATGAAGAGACCCAGAGTGCAAGTGAGAGCATTGGCAACATGCCAGTGTTAAGTGTCAAGAACCTTTTAGAAACAGTTCTAGGTGACCTTTATTGATTGAAGATAGGGGTCCGTGCTGACCTCTGACCTCCACCATTATCTTCTTCATATAGTTCCTTGCATTTCTGTCATATGTGTGTCTCGGTGGTCCCCAGCCTCTCAGTGTCTTTTTCTGCCTTTGGCTTACTCTTCATTTTTTTCTGGAAAAAAGATTTTTAAGTGGTAGATTCTTGCTCTGCCTTAGGATACAAGGCAAGCATGCTACCTTTGTATGCTTTTAACCCCATGTTTAACTAGGAGTGGTTGCCTTTTGTATGTCTCCACTCTATCTTGAAGGTTGCCTTCCTCGCCCTTTATCCTCATGTGAGCTTTGTTTGTGGGACACAGTAGGCATGCAGAGAAATGCTGAATAGGGAGTAAAATTATACATTTTATCAAATATTACTTTGCATCGTGTTTTATTTCAAAAACAGGGTTTTTTTTGTTGGTTTGTTTGTTTGTTTTTAATTTATAGTACTTAACAGTCCCTTTCAGTCACCCTTGCTGTCATGTTCTTCCTAGCAGACTTCCCCACATTCCATGGACTCTTGTTAAAGAACATGTATGTCAGCTTTTAAGAAAACCAGAAGATACTAATGTCTAAAATTTGAGGGAACCATAGTGCAAATGCAGATGCCCAAGAAAGGTTTTCCTGACAGTAAAGTGAGGTCCAGAGACCTCCTCTCCAATAGAGGGCACCCCTTGTCCACAGGCTGTGATAAGCCCCACCAGATAAAAGGCATCTGAAGACCAGCTCAGAATTCATTGCAGCTGATAACTCTGGGTTTTGATTTATATCTATCTAGAGCCCAATTTGAAGAATCTTTAACCAAGAAGAAAATTGTTCTTCCTGAAAGCCCTGGTCCTGTAGCAGGTCATATTCCTAAGCCCTTCTCAGGTGGAAACCCAGGTCTATCTCCCAAGCCTTTGTCTTGAGAGCCTCCTCCTCCACTGCCCTGGAGTGACACGTGAGCACAATGAGGCTTTTGAAGAAACAGTCACTCCACTCGTCTCATTTATTTCCTATTTCTAATCATTTAGAAAAGGGCCTCCTATTTGGCCTCTGGGTACATGATGCTATCTGTGACAATGGAACATTAAGTGATTAGCTCAGCCCTAGGTCCAAAGAACTCCTATTCCTGGAGGTCTGACCCAGTTGTAGAAGGACTTTCATCTTCTTCCACATACCCTCGTATGTTCTTAGGACATTGTTCCTCTGGCTGTGACAAACAGCCCTGGCTGTTCTCTTCCTAACCGCTCCTTACTGTTCACTGAAGCCTGCCCAAATATCCACCTAGAAGTAACTGCATCTCTCCTTTATCTTCCACTCAGCTATCTTCCTATAATTACTAATGGTGCTTGTTCTCTTTTGTCTAACATAATTATCACTTGTTTTCTTATCTGTCCTTCCTCTGGAACTGTAAATTCTCCACAACAGGAATCATTTCATTCATCTTTATATCCTTCCTGCCCAATGCCAGTATTCTATACATAAAGGATGCTTAGTGATATCACTTGAAGAAATCAGTTAGGAAAGCAATTGCTTTGTATGATGGATATGCCCCCAATAAAATTTTAATAAAAACAATGCATAATACATATTTACTTATTTATTTAAAAGAGTGTTTCCAAAAACTTTGCTGTGTATAAGTAATGAACTTTTGGATTAAGAGAATGACAGCTCTATAGTTTCATAGGACAGGGGCTGTCAGTATGTGTAGGTAACAGTGACATCGATTGGCTGTGTATGAAGGGTGAGACAAAGCTGCCTGTGTAGGAGGAGCATCAGGTACTCTCCAGTTCAGGAAGTGCTGCCTTCTAGGGCTTGCCATAGGATTGTAACTCAAAGACTTCAGTGTATTTCAATCTTCATGAAAAATTAATGGGTAAATGGTTGAAAAGAGGCACTATTACATTTTTTTTACATACTATGTAGTTCATGTGAGCTACAAAGGATAATTTTTACTGTTTTCAATAGTTTTCTTTTCAGATTAGAAAAAAAACCTAATATGGATTTATTCAGCCATTTATTCATTGTGTACATGTATGTGTGCTTGTGCATGTGCATGTATGTGTGCGTGTGTGTGTGTGTTTTGCCCTGTGCCTCCAGAGATCAAAAACAACTTTTGGAATTCAGTTCTTTCCTTCAACCCTATGGGTTTCAGGGATTTTCCTCAGGTCATCAAGCTTGCCATCCAGCACTGTTACCTGTTGAGCCATCTCACTTTGCCCTTATCTTTTCATTCTGACAGCAACAATCCCCAGGTCCACATTATTCCACCTGACACCATATATATGACAGAGGTGCAATGCCCAGAGGGAAATGTTTCATGGTAAGGAGTGCAGCACCCCTCTTTGGACCTGTGGTCTGAAAACCTTTTTTGAGACCTCTGTTAACCATTTATTTTTATTCAGAAACAGTGAAAAGCCTGTACACTGAAGGGAGTTTTTGAAGCTTAATGTGAAAAGTGAAAATGGTTTTCAGAACTTTCAGGAAAAAGATAAGGGAATCATCCAACTTTCTCCAAATCCTATCCATGCACACACACACACACACACACACACACACACACACACACACACACCAGCTAGGAAGTCACAGAGACCTGGGATATGGGAGGCTTACAGGAGCCAATGCTGGTGACCTTAGCTGAGATGCCTAACAGTGGGGACATGGAACCTGAAGAGGCCACCTCCTATAGCCAGGCAGGACCCCCAGAGGAGGAATAAGGACACCAATCCACCTACAAAACTTTTGTCTCCACATTTGTCCTGTCTAAAAGAAATGCAGGGACAAAGATGGAGCAGAGACTGAAGAAATGTCCAACTAGTAACCAACCCAACTTGAAACCTGTTCCATGGGCAAGCACCAATCCCTGAAGCTATTAATGATTCTCCACTATGCTTGCAGACAGGAGTTTAGCATAACTGTCTTCTGAGAGGCTCTACCCAGCAGCTGACTGAAACCGATGCAGATACCCACTACCAAACATTGGATACAGGTTGGGGGAGGGAGGACTCTTATGGAAGAGTTGGGGGAAGGACTGAAAGCCCTGAAGGGAACAGGAACCCCACAGGAAGACCAACGGAGTCAACTGTCCTGGACACCCCAGGGAGCACTCAGAGACGGAGCCAGCAACCAGATAACACACAGGGGCTGGACCAAGTCCTCTGGCAACTGTATAGCAGAAGGGCAGCTCAGTCTCGGTGGCGGCTACCTTTTCTGGCCTCAGTAGGAAAGAATGAGTCTAATCTTGCAGAGACTTGATGTGCCAGGGTAGGGAATACCCAGGGCAGGCATCCTCTCGGAGGAAGAGGAGCTAGGGTGGGGGAGGGACACTGTGAAGGGAGGACTGGGAGGGAGAACCGCATCTGAGGTGTAAATTTAAAAAAAAGAAAAGAAAAGTGTTTGTGTCCCTTCTCAGTGTGCTGGGATCTTGTCTGGTTTGTACCCACCCAGGTCTCATGTGTGCTGTCAAAGTCTCTGTGAATTCATGTGTGCATCCATCCATCCTGCTGTGTCTGGAGCACACTTTCTCCCTGGAGTCATCTAGAACCAGCGGCTCTTACAATCTTTCCTCTGCATAGATCACTGAGCCTTGAGTGGAGGAGCTTGATGAAAACTTCCCATGTAGGAATGAGCCTCTCACTGTGCACACCTTCCAGTTGTGGGTCTCTGTTAATTCCGATCTGAAACAAGAAGCAGCTTCTCTGACAATGCTTGAGTGATGTCTTACGGATATAGCTGTATGCCATTAGGAGTCATTTTATTGCTTTCTTCCTTTACAGGATAATAGTAGCAAGTTTTTCCCTAGTAGATCCAAGAGCTATCTACTTTTGAATTCCTTCTAGCCCACCTACCCTTTTTGGCTAGGGTTTTTTTCTAGGTTCAAAATCACTATGTATCTCAAGCTGGCTTTGAACTCACCATAGTCCTCTGCCTCATCCTTCCAACACTTGGGATGACAGGACATGCAAGTCCTGGCTCAATACAATTTTTGACACAGGCAGTAGTTTTACTTTATCTACACTTTTGGTTTATTTGGCTTTAGCTACTGAATGTCAACCTCATGACAAAAATATTGAATGAATAATCCCCACAATAAAACAATCACAAATTTTGGATAATTTTATCACAGTCTATTGTGATAATTGTTCAATCTATGATTGTTGGTGCAGATCTAATTGGGCTAATCTATAGATTAAACTATATCACACACACACGCACACCCACTCTCTCTCTCTCTCTCTCTCTCTCTCTCTCTCTCTCACACACACACACACACACACACACACACACACACACACACACACACACACACACACACACACACACACACACACACACGGAATCTCATAGTACATACAAAGTCCAGGCAGTTTCTGGGAATGTGTCATGCACAGACAAAGTACAAGGGAATTATTGTGCAGATAAGAGAATGATTACTGCAGTGGAGAAAATTATATTCAAGATTTCAAAAAATGAACATCTTCTGGTAACAAGAACACCTAACATCAATAATTTTAGCCAAAGTGTTATATTCACAATCTCCATGATTTCTCTGTAATCTCTACCTCACTAAACAGCAGCAAAAAATAAAAGTGTGAGAAACAACCTAGAGACTTATTACAAATCCAACTCCTGATAGTTGAGCTTCCCCTTCCCTCATCCCTGGACCTTGTCTAAATGCCGGGGGGTTTAAGGATGATTGTGGCTTCCAGGGGTGAGGAGACATCTGGGTCTTCATAGGCTCTGTCAGGTTAGAATTAGCTAAGAGGTACATCATCCATTCATTCCCTGGGCACCCAGCTATGTGTTGGCAACTCCATTTGGCCTTTAGCCATACAGTTTATGCCACCATCTGCTGGCCTATCTAGGAGCATAGCAGCTGTGCAGACTTTCTGTACGCCTGCATTTTCAATAAAGAATAATTCTTTAAGGATGCGGAGGGGCACAGTGGAGCTGCCTTAGAGCAGTTCTACATATAACTTATCAATCCACATCCAGCCATGCCTTGTCAAGTTGCTCCTGCCTTGATGGTATTAACAGTTCCTTTGGTGGTACATGCTACCATAGTTTGGGAGTGTGGAGAGAAATTAGGCAGCATTCAGCTCTGCTTGCTCACCATGTGTGGATGTGTACCTTATTTCTTTCCCATTCCCTCGAGAGCAGCACTGGGGAGAGGGCAGAGCACAGGCTTCCTGTCAAAGATTATGACTAGTTTCTAATACCGTGGTCTCCAGTGTTCATTGTTCTCATCTTCAGAGAATGTACAATCATTCTTTCTAGCTGAGAGAATAAACAAAAAGCTATTTTGAGCATTTCCCATGAGTATTTCAGCTTTCACTCATTCATATTTTCAGAATTGGAGATAATTTTTCTGTTTCAAGGACTTGTGTGACATCTTTTCCTAAAGAGAAGTAAAGTCACTGGATTAGACTTAGAAGGAACAAGGCCTCTAAGAGCAAATGTGATCACAGAGTCAAGAACTTTCATGTATATAAGTATACTAGCACTTTCTGTATTTGATGTGTGTGTGCATAACCAAGATAACATACCCTATTGTTTAGAGCACTTATTTTTACTTATTGATATATAGTATACATAGTTTACTTGATTTGTGATACTTTGAGTATGGAACATAATTGTTATATTGTGAATATCCGCTCTTATTATAGATTATAAATATCATGTCCCCATTTCTCACTTTATTAAAAATTGGCTTATGGCATACTGTTTCATCATAGATAAATTTTCATATATATATAATTTTATACATATATAATTATATGTACAATATAACTAAAAAATATAAACACATATAATTATATATTATATATAATAATATAATTATGTATTTATGAATGTATATATATATATATGTTTGTATGTATAATATTTCCTTTAGGTCCCAGCTTCTATATTAAATTTAGAATGGAGCAAAGATGAATAAAAGGCCTATTGTCATACAAACATATTAAAAGTCCAACCTACAGAATGCAGACTACTTTCCTCCTGAAGAAATCAGCATGCCCCTTTTGATGTCTTCAATAGTCATTTCTGTGTTGGAAAGCAGAAACTTTCTTGAATGGCATAGAAATTGCCTTTTCTCAGACCTCCTTCAGAATACCACAGGATTCTCCTTGCTGGGTACCACATTCCAGTGGACAAGACATGTGCAGAATTAGAGAAAATATTGAAAAGAACTGTGTGAACTCATTGCCCAGCCTCAACTCTGCTCATGTTCTTTCTTTTTCCCTTGTGGATTACTTCAAAGCACTCTTATTTCTAAAACATAAGAAATATTTTATATTATATGGCCTGAAATTTATTACCCAATGGAAAACATTTTTAATAATTCTCTAATATTATCATTGTTTGTATTTTACCAAATTTCTAAAAAGTGTATTTACAAATCACATGCTTTGTTCAAGTCATGATTCAAAAAGAACTTCATCTGGCATATGGTAAATAAATCTGTTTAGTCTCCCTTTATTTAGTTTAGTTTTCTGTTTTGTCTCTCTCCTTATAATTGGTTTGTAGAAGAAGTTAAATCATTGTTATGTAGTTTCTCATGTTCTATATTTTGCTGCTCATTCGTTCAGAGTAGATGGTGTGTTCATCTGCAGATATTGTAAGTCATAGAGTAAGTCTGGCCTAGCACTTAGCCGCAGTTTATATTCTTGGGTAAACCAGTGAAGAGAAGTCTTCAAGAGATCCATTGGATCAAGATTGTTTCACAGTAATACTGACACAGAATTGGACCCTCTATCCTATTGTCTGTCACTCACCAGTGTCGTATCTACACCATCCAGCCTTTAAATCAGGACATACTAGTCTTGGGTTTCTCTCACTATTTTCTTGTCCACTTTTGGTTTTTATGACTTTTCCTATATTCCTTTGAGTTAATATGTAGCCATTCATAAAAGAATATTTGGTTGGGGGACTAGTCTTCTTTCTTAAAGAAATAATTTTATGAAGCAGTAACATGATTAAGTCAGTATACAGGGTATACTGTATTTTGTACCTCATAGACTCTGAAGATGATTTATAAGAAAAAAAAGCCTAGGGAGGCCAGGTATGAAGCATGAATGACTGACAGATAGCAGTATTCATAGGGGAGGGATAAGGGGCGGTATGCTCAGTGCAGATGCTCTGGCCACAGTGAAGTCATGATGCTGAGTGTGCTGTTTACTTACAGTTATCAGTTCCAGTCTTCTTCACTCAGCTTCCCATGGACTTGATTACATTGGACACCTGTTTGCCCTTCTCATACTCACCTTATTCTCTCCCTCCCTTCCACATGCCCTGTGGCTGAACCTAATGTGAAGTAGGTTTATTCTATATCCAAACACCTGGGTGAATAAATGAACATTAAACAAACAGCCAGAATTGGTTTTTGTTGTTGGTGTTGTTGTTTTGGCATTAACTTACTTTTGTAACACCATTGTTTTCCTTTTTAAAATGAATTTTCTCCAAGATTAGGGTAGATAGGAAAAAAGGAGAAAAGTGTACACTGTTCTTAAGTTCTCAGGTTTGTGTCATTCGTTTCCTCATTCCTTATGCACACAGCACCATGTCTTTCATCTCTTGTGACCACTCACTGTCTGCCTTTTGGTTGCTCTGGTTCCAGCATCTTAGAAGCCTGTTTTTGTTGTTGTTGCTGTTGCTGCTGCTGCTTAATATTGATCTGATTGTTTTCACAAAACTTCTGTTGTACCATATATCCTTTCAATCCAGATTTTCTATTTTCATCAACTAACTTTATACTTGATAAAAATATTAGTATCAATAGGGTTTGCTAGTTGATAGAGGGTATTGCCAAAGCTTTGTATTTATCCTCTTGTCTATTTATAGACACATGTATATCACATGTAAGAAGATTATGACTCAGAATACTGTGATGAGGTTTAATTCATTAATAAAAGCCATCTTAAGCTAGAATGCAAAGGCTAGATAGTAGCAGGAAGTGAGAGAGGAAGGACTCATCTTTATAGCAATCATCTTCTGAATTGCTTTCCACTGCAAGCCTACTTGAAGCTTTTCACTGGTTTCTTTAGAACAGAAATGTCTTTAAGTGCCCAGGATATAATGGGTAAAGGTAGTGACATGGTAGAAGTCTCAGCATCAGTGTGAGAAGCTAGAAGAAGGCAGTTAAGTCAAAGTCATATAAAGTCAAGCTACACTTAATGTGTGGGGGACATTGGCTAAATCTGCTTCTTTCTGCTTCTGACATCAAACAGATAACAGCTCAATGTACTTAGCAACCTCCAGATTCACATTTTGTTACCAAAGGAGACCAAATTGCAGGTATGCATTCTCTTTCAGCATCATCATTGTGATGTGGTCCCTTTCTGGTGGTGGTGAGAAAGACTAGGATAGATGCTTGCTTCATGGTATATTTTATAGGAGCATCAAGGATCACAATATAAGGCTCATGACTTCTGTTTACATTCCTAAAGTCTTAATTTCTTCACTGTCTCCAAAAGTGTGTAACCATTCCATGCCACTCATCCTGCAGCAGGAAAGGAGGTCTAGAATGTTTCACAGTTATTTGGACAAAACACCTAGGAAGCCATCAAAATCTGTTTCCAGTCGTTTGACCTGTAGGAAGCTAGAGGCTCAGAGTTCCTGACTATCTCACTTACTTCATGTGAACTTGCTTTTTCATCTAAGCTGGTACCCACCAAGGATCAAGGTAATCTGGATAATGAAGCCTCTTTAGAGTACTGTTATTTTTCTTGTATCCATTTTCTTATTTCCTTGTCCACTTGCCTATGTATTTCAGTCAGGGTAACCTTGCTGTTTTAAAACAAATTTCACATACACTTAAGAAAAGATAAAGGATTTGGGCATGTGCTTGGCTGGCAATAGTTATTTCCAAGGGTACCCATTTAAGATCACACTTAGTGAAACTGGCATCATGAGTGTCATCACCTTCATCAATATTAACTAGAATATTTCAATACAGAGGGTAAATTTTAACAAGTTCAGATTATTGCCTATTCTATAGGATCATAATGATTTGAAAATTTTTTAAATTTTATTTTAACATGTGTGAGAATTGATCTCTCTCTCTCTTATGTGTGTGTGTGTGTGTGTGTGTGTGTGTGTGTGTGTGTGTGTATATACATGCACACATGCATGTTTCTGCAGGTGACCAGAGAGGCCAGAAGAATAGGTCTCTTCTAGTTGGACTTCCAGGAAGTTATGAGCTGCCTGATTTGAGTTCTGAAAACACAGCTCAGGCCCACTGGAAAACCAGGAAGTGTTTTTATCCAGTGAGACCTAAGACAAAGAAATTTGATGATGTTAATTGTATTGTGACTTTTAATTCATGTTTGATCATATTACCTTGTTGTCCTTATACCCAGGGTAAATCCCACTCACAAACTAGACATCAGATACTTTACAGTAGTAACATCTTTCAGATCTTCAATAATAATGTTTCTTGAACATAAGAAAATTTTTCATATTAAATTTTTCATTCTTTGAACCATATGCATTTTTTTTAATGCTAAGCTGATTGTTGGCCATAGTGGTAGAGTTGGTAGTTTCCTAACTCTGCCTTCTCTCTATCTAGTCAATCATCACCACCCGAGATTAAAGTTGAATATCTAAGCACTTCTGTTCTATTCTGATTCCCTGTATAACTTGAAGATGACTTTTGAAAACCACTGGCCTAGCTCCCCCTATTTCTCTATGGTTCTATGCTTGCCTTCATTTGAGCCATAAACCCATCATTGCTATCTTTTGTGCATTTTTAGTTCTAGGCAAATTCACTCAATTCAGATTAACCTTGAATAAGGAAATATGGACAATAATACACTTCTTTTCATGCTACTTCCTGCTCAGATCTATTTTATCTCTTATTTTACCTCACCACGTAGGCTAGTAATTATTTCTTGCCTCCCATTTTTCCCTTTCCGTCTATTCAACCTCTTGACTGCTGGTGCTTGAGTGGCTAGTAACCAAGTCTGATCTTTTACTCAACACGAACTTTCAGTATTCTCAAACATCTTTGTATATATGAATATTTGAAAAGCATGCTTTTGAAGATAAGAAGTGCACATCTTTTGAGACACAAAAAAAGCCATACTTTTTTCTTTGTGCCATTCTTAATCCAAACAGTCCATATACACTGTTTAACATGTCCGAGCATTTGGTCCAAGCAGGAACTTTATATGCTGGCATATATATATACATATATATATATATATATATATATATATATATATATATATATATATATATATATATATATATATATTCATCTGTGTTTGTATGTCCCTGTACATCTTTGAGTATGTGTATAGATGTGAAATTTCACTTAATTCTTATAACAGAAAAAATGGTTTTCTACCTTTTGAAAATGAGGAAGCACAACTCGAAATGGTTAAATAATTTCCTCTGTGTCACATGCCTGATAGGCTGATAATCCAGGGTTCAGAATATTATTAATTTCAGTGGTTGTCAGCCTAGGGGTTGCAATCCCTTTAGAGGTAGCATACCAGATACCCTGCATGTCAGATATTTACATTATAATGAATAACAGTGGCAAAATTACAGTTTTGAAGTAGCAATGAAATAATATTATGGTTGGGGGTCACCACAATATGTGGAACTATATTAAAGGGTCACAGCATTAGGAAAGTTGAGAATCATTCATTTTATAGTTAAGTTTTGCTTTTGTTTTTTGCTATTGTTTCCTTGC
>NW_022196911.1:42936748-42944610 GCF_008632895.1 Mastomys coucha | reverse complement strand
TGGCACAATTATCTGGGACAGACTTAGATGACTATAGTGAATAAAGACACTGCCTTTCTCTGAGGCTCAGCTTGCCCTTTCCCCCATGCCCCACTTGCTAGAAACTTTGGCAAGTAGAGTGTAGCTGAAGGGTATAGGGGTCCTCCTGGGGCTTGCTGCTAAAAAGACCAGCGGCTTCCACTTTGATGTTGGGAGCTCTCAGGCAGTGTAAGAAGTCCAAGTACCCAGACACTGAGCTGACTTGCTGTGAGAAAGCTCACAGGAGACACATGCAAAGACTTATGTTGGAAGTGCAAACTGCTCTCTAGATCTGCTGCTGCTCAAGTCCTTAGTTGATGAGGTCTACACTGCCAAAGCCACTGTAGCTCAGGCTCTAGATTCCATGCAGAAGCATTCTCTTCACTACAGTCTACTCTTCTTCTTGATTACCGCAGTGATGCCACAGACGATGATGAAATTTTCTCTTGAAAAGACAGAGATGAGAGTGCTTTCAGCAGCAAGTGTCCTATGCTTCCAAGGCCTGCAAAGTGTGAAGGATCAGCTGTAGTGATAATAAAAGGTGGTGATGTCGCCACAGCCACCTTTGTGGTGACAATCTCTTTGAAAACAAGGATGACATCTCAATTATTTTCAGATTCTCAGTAATCCTAGCATTAACTGACTAGATTGCAATAAATTCTAGTAACAGAATAAAGCTACTGTGACGACAAATGTACTGATCTCCCAGCTCTTGTGTGCTAGATGATATGGTGCTACTGGACTTCGTATTTACCTTTCTAGGTTTCAGTCTTGCCTTCATCTAGTCCTTACGTGCTATACCACTGTTCTTCCCTTTTGAAATGGTAACACTTACCCTGTGCCATTGTCTGTTGGAACTATGGGACCTACAGTTCAGAGATTACTTAATTTTCAGAAAATATACTCATTGACACTATTAAACAGTGTTGAAACTGTTAAAAATAATGGGAACCTTTGAGGTTAAATTAAAGGCATGTTACACTAAGGATCGGTCATAAGGTTGTGGGAATGTGGGTTAGTTTTTATAGGCTTAAAAGTATGTTTAAGGATCAAATGGATATTGAATGGACTTAAGATGCTTTATATTGATTGCCAACTGGGAAGGATCTAGAATCACCTTGGAGACTAATATTTGCCAGACAAATATCTGCCATTTCTGCCAGAAAGTCTCTGGATTAGGTAAATTCAAGTTGATAGACTCACCATAAATGGAATCACAGAACTATATGGGTTGGGTCTTGTATTCTCTGTTACAATAAGAAAGTTACTTGAATTTGAATATGAGTATTTATCTCTCTCTCTCTGTCTCTCTCTCTCTGTCTGACTCTCTGTCTATCTCTGTCATATGACTGCTTATGCGTTGTGACCAGCAGTCTTATGTTACTTCTGCCATGCCTTCCTGGTCATGACTGGCTGTTCCTTCAAACTGTAAGCCCAAACAAACCCCTCCTTCCTTAAGCTGTTTTGTTGTAGCAACAAGAAACATCAACACAATCATTAAATTCCACAAAGAAAATATCTTCCTTCAAGTAGTGAATAGTTTCTATTAAGCATACGTGTATCATATATTTAATAATATGAAAAGGGCCAGATAAGCCAGAAATTGTCTTCATATTCTATATATATGTAAATGAGAAATATTAAAACAGAAACCAGATTCTCCCAGTGTGAATACTTACTTCTCCTAGGAAGAAACAAGCATTTGTGAAACTAAATTTTCTCTAGTTTTCTTTCTCTCTTTTCCCTTCCCTCTTCTCTTCCCCCACTTGCCTACCCCTCTTCCTCTCCTCTCTTTTATTTCTCTCTTTCTCCTCCCCTCACTTCTTACCTCTCATCCTTTCTCCACTTTTATGTCTTCTATTACTATTTAAGTTCATGAGCTGAAATATTACTAGATAAAAATGCCTGCTTTTCATTCCATTCTAAGGAAAAAAAAATACAATAAACTGTCATAATGTGATATCACACACACACACACCCACACCCCCACACACACACACACATACACCCAAACACTTTAACTAGGTACAAAAAGCTATGAACCAAGTGAATTTTCGAAGATACATTCTCAAACTCCTGTCTCTGGAACCATTACTGGCAACACTGTGCTTAAGACTTTGCTTCCTCATGAATGTTTCTGGAAAGATATTGATTCATTAGAAGGATGTAATGGCAGTAACTGTGCCATTCTTGTTTGAACAGCAATTTGCATCACATAGTGAGAGATGTAGAACACTAAAAATAAAGGCATCAGATATGTCGTCTTGGCATTAAAATGGAATGGTTTCTGTTTATATTGTTCCATTATGCCTGACAGTGCTGAATAGTTTATATATATTAATAGACACCCAGAATGCTACCTCCCTTTAAAATATTGTGACTGGAAGAAGTACAAGTTGTTAGTGGGGATACAAACCTAATAAATTCTAATTCAGTGGCAGAAAATGACCTTGATGGGTTGACACAGTTAAGAAAATTAATGATTCTAATTCAACACATTTGCAGAATTAAGTCAGAGACTCTAAACGGGGATGTTAGAATGAATGACCATATCACTTGCTATAAAAATACCAGGAATTGAATGCTCATGTGTTGTCTACTGTTTGTTTAATTGGTTAGTTTCTGCCTATAAAGAGAATGCTGGGCTCATCCTAATTGATTAAGTACCCTGTTTTCCCTTATCCCTTAATTTCGAATTCAAGGCTTGTATGTAATCCATTTGATGATTGTATTTGCTTTTTTCTGCAATGCAACATTGCTGACTAGGAATCGGTTTACTCTTTCATGTCTGAAAGCTCTGATAAATTGAGGAGCTTAGGCAGACAGCTCTTTTATCCAAGAGCCTTTACTGGGCTGGTGATATTGCTGAAACCTGCCTAGACTCAAAAAGGACTCAGAGAGGAATAAGAGTCCTGCAGGGAAGAAAAAAAAAACTAGGGTTATTTTTTTTTTCAGGAAGCTCAAGAAAACACACATGCGCGCGCGCGCACAGTCACACACACACACACACACACACACACACACACACACACACACATGCACACACACACCCCTACAGACGTTGGTGCCAAAATAAGAGAATCAGAGTAAACTGGCTTTGCTTTGGCTGAGGAAAGGATGGTGAATTGAAAAAATGATCAAAAGTAACATTGTGGGCCAACTAAAAAATATCAAAGGAGGTTGTACTGTGTTATGTCACAGACTTCAGCATTCACTGAGGATGTGACTCTGCAAATGTTTTCTGAGTGACTATGTAGATACTGTAATAGGGTGGGAGGCAGATGCACACACATCTGCCTGGTTTCCTCTTGTGCTTGGTGTTCCCTTTGCCTCTGATTTTTCTTTTGGACATTTACTCCTCCTTCTCCTACACTCACAGAGGTAGAATATTATTAGGGACATTATGGGAAGGGCAGGCTAAAAGATGTCTCAAATATAAATTTCTGCCTTCAAGAAGTTTTCATCCAAAGGAAGACATGAGTAGAACTTGGGAAGTTCACCTGCACTTTTTGTTTTGTTATAAAAGAGATTTTTGAAAGAACTTTAGGAAAGCGATGAGTGGCAATAGCCTTGTTACATTAATTAATGAGCCGTGATATTTTTATTATTGTCAAAGTATATCTACTACATCTGATTTATCCTATTTTTAGAGTACCAGATAATTAGAGCGTACTAATTTACAGCTCCAATGGCTGCTAAGCCTACTCTTTCTGACTAGTGCCTAGTGTGTTCTGTGTCTACTAACATTAGTTACATGTCACACGGTTGACTTTGCCTTTCAAATGTGGTGTGAATTTGGCAAGATATGGCATGATCTTTAGGATTAGTCTGCAATGCACCCTATAGCCACATCAGTGGAAATATCAGGCTTTGTGTAAAGGTTATATGCTATGTTTCCAGAGGAACAAGGCCTTGGATGCTCCTTGTGGTCTGGATGACAGAGAACTTTTTGTGGCCATAAAGCAAAGGCACTTCTATTTCAGGCAGTCTTGTCAGTGAGTTTGTTTTGCATTTCTTTTCTAGTTGTCCTGAGTAATTAATCATCAGAGGATCCAGCAGCACCTTTCTCTGCCCTGTACCAAGATACATCAGTCCATGAGAGAATATGGCAGTGGCAGATACTTTTGGACTGTAGTCACTTTTAATGATCTTAGAGTTACAGAGATATCCATGTCTTGATAGAAAGTGTTTCCAATACTGCTGATGTACAGGTACAGGTAATATACATGGTCCTTCCACTGATGGCTGTGCACCACATAAATGAATCATTTTTGCTGCATGGATAGTGGTTGACTTTTGCCAGGTTAGATTCCATTGTGTTGAGTTTGCCAGGTTAGATTCCATTGTGTCTTTTTGTAGCAACACATGAAGTTCATGGTGATACTGTTAGCCTAGTGTCATCTGCTGTGGAACTACAGTCCCTGTTTCCTGGTTAGAATCTTAGTTCCACCAAGGCTACTACTTCTGGAATAGTAGCATCCTGTGGAAACACATTTGCCATCAATGTCCACTACTCTCTACCCTCTATCATCTTGCTGATATCTTCAGTTGTCTGAGTTCCTCGGGAGCTCCTCTTCATTTGAACATCAGTTACTAGCACAATCTGGAACATGATAGAAAATCAGAGGTTCAATGGATGTTCCCTCATCCAGGATGGGGATTACTGTGGGAAGCATGTGGTGAATGGCATGTGCTTCATCTGGGGTATTCAATGTTGACTTAAAAGAGATTTTTGTAATAGTAGTAGTAGTAGTAGTAGTAGTAGTAGTAGTTGTAGTGGTGGTGGTGGTGGTGGTGGTGGTGGTGGTAGTAGTAGTAGTAGTAGTAGTAGTAGTTGTAGTGGTGGTGGTGGTGGTGGTGGTAGTAGTAGTAGTAGTTGTTGTTGTTGTTGTTGTTTCAGGAATATTATCTCCTCTACTATATAAAATATCCTGTCACTTCCCAGCTGCCTTTTGCGTGAAGGTTTTATATGCTGTAGGATGGTACCTGCATCACTGAATGGTTAAAGTAGTCTAATCATTTTGAAATTATAGTGGCATTATAATACACTTACTGCCTTGCTTTTGCTGTATGTACACTGGGTACTTTCGAAAAATTAAAAAGTTGAGAGCTCAGATGGTTCACATATTTTGTTATTGTTTGTGATAAGTTCTTGAAGGTGACACTGTAACTGTATCATTAGTTCCCAAATGTTTATTAGATTATTTTAAAGAAGAATTTTTCCCCCAATCAAGTGTTACATATCCAAAAGAATGAAGAATAGAACAAATTTGAACATCCCTTTTTTTCTTGCAGTAAAAAGTGGTAGCATGATTCACTGGAATCATCTGAGTCAGTTCTACCCAGTGATCTTATTTCTATATATTTATCCAAAAGAACAACATCCAGTAATCAAAGGGATTTCTGTTCCCATATATGTTACAGCTCTACTTAATACATAGAAACAGCCAAGTGTCCCAAAGCAGATGCATGTATGAGGAACATGTGATATGGTTACATAGGAAACACTGTTCAGCCTTGGGGAAGACTGTCATTTGTGACAGTGTGGATGGATCTGAAGCACTGAGTGACATAAGCCAAGCAGAAAACAACTACTGCATGATCTCATCTGTATGCAAAATCTAAGAGAAATGCAGAATGCAAAGGTTATTACTAAAGTCTGGGGCATGATGGGGTCAGGGGTAAAGGGAAGAGTTTGCACAAAGTTTCTGATAGAAGGGAAGTATCTTGAGGTCTATTGTACCACAAATTGATCATAGTGGGGGAAACGTAGTGAATTCTGTTATTTAAAAGTAATTGAAAGAAAATTTGAAATGTTTCTTCCTCAGAAATGACAGGTGAAATAATGGATATATTCACTAAAAGAAGGAATTAATTTTAAATCATCATAAACATATATTAAACCATCACATTTTAATCAAACATGTACACAATTATTTGCCTTCAAGATAACATTAATTAAAATTTTTAAAATGAAAAAAACAAACAAACAAACACATGTTAGCAGGTATGGTTACCCGCACTGTGACTACACAGTCCCCTCCATAGTCAATCATGGATGAAAAGAGAACTCATGGAGACCTATGATAGACTCCCCTATAAGGGGAGTCATTGTCTTCAGTGTGTACAGTGGGGCTTCAATTACCCCATTCTAGATAACAAGTACTAGAGAGTCAGAGTGGTAAATGCAGGACTATTTATCTTATGATATTGCAAAGTTGGGCACTAGCCCCAGATATAGAAGCAGCCATGCCACAAGGGTGAAAAAAGGTTTGATAACTCCATATATGTCTCCCCTCTATTTTCCTCACTGGCTGAGTATTTGGGGTTGGGGTGCAGTCTTTCTATCATCTAGCACTTGTATTTTTCTATTTCTCAATGGAGATCCTATGTGGGTTCATCTCCATGTTTTATGTCCTATTTGTTTGACAGCATTTTAGGTGCCTGACATTGTCACACTTGTGAGTCCTTAGGCATGGTTGGCTACTAATTATGATCTACTCTGTTTTTGTTTAGATAAGAGTAGCTATATCAGCAGGTATTCTCAGGGCCCAGCATTTTGCCCAGTGCAAAGTCATCTTGAGCTGGACTTAGAGTACCTCAAGGAACCTTTGAAATTCTACCTTGATTTTCTAATTTTTACAATATCCACTGGTGAGCTCACTGGGCTCCAGTGGATAAATTCAAGCCCATGATTACCCAGAGAACCTTAGCCAAATTCAGTTGATCATAGAACAAAATGATAAAAATGTTGGAAAGGAGAGAGGAAGGGTTGAGCAAGGTGGCAGGGGATAAGATGGAGTGAGGGTGATTGTACTACATTATACACATGCATAGAATTGTCACAGAACAAATTTAATATCAAAATATGAAATGTGAAGGAGAAAGATATTTAGGAAGCATGTAATTCATCCCAGTAGTGAGGTAGCTTAGTGCTTTTTAAAGACTTTCTTCATGGTTGTTATTAAGCCCAGGTGTACTATATAGACATTTAGTCAAATCTTTTTGAAAGTTTTCAAATGCATGAGGGAAAGTTGTCCAAGTGACAGGAAAATCTGCTTGCTTACACTGTCTGCATCCTGATTCTTCTAGTACAGTTTACTTCAACCCGTGTCTACTCATAGTGTGAATTGGAGATGTTCCCAAGTCTTTTTTTGGATATGCTGAATGTCCATAGATTCAGGTCAGAAGGATACTTGTCAAGTGTGTGGGACAGAAACATCACCGAGATGAAAACTATACTGGTGCTGTTGTTTATGAGTGGATTATTAACAAGGGTTAAAAGACGTTTAATGAATTGGAATCTCAAAGTGCGGAGACCCGGGGACCCTATTTCACGTCTCTTGTTTAGGTGGAGAAACTGTTTTAAGCTTTTTCATCTTGCTTCAGCTGTGCTACAACAAAGCAATTTTTGTGGAAAAAATGGATTTGAAGCACAGTTTCATTTTGAGTTTTGTAGAACTTGTCAGTCAGGAGAAAAGAATTGCCTCGAAGAAAATGTGTTACCTTCTCTGTTTACAGACTGTAATCTCAGGGCTGATGTTATGGGAACAATTGCCAGCATGCCTCTTTACCTTCTGATAGGAGTAAAAGCACTCATTCTCAATTTTAGTTTTACTCTTGTGCCTTTAAAACTTGATTAAAAGCCAGCAGGTTGCTGGGGGGTTCTAAGCTGAATGTACATTGTTGTTGAGTCTTTTGATAACATTCCCTGTGCTCAATAAAGCGAGTAATCAAGTTTAGCTTGTACTTGCTGTGTCAAAGTTCCAGAGGGCTTACTAATTAGAGAGAGTGAGAAGGCAGAGAGAGAGAGAGAGAGAGAGAGAAAGAGAGAGAGAGAGAGA
>NW_022196911.1:42929660-42936738 GCF_008632895.1 Mastomys coucha | reverse complement strand
GAGAGAGAGAAAGAGAGAGAGAGAGAGAAGAGAGAGACTAGTAACAGCTGTAATTATAAAATCTTTTAAAAATAATTTAAGAAGTAATATTTTAACCCCTTGTGCTATACTTTTGACCTATTTTTCTCTGAATTCCTGTCTCAGAGATTATAAGTCACAGTATATTAACCATGGTTGTGTCTACAGCAATGTTTACATTACCTGGCATTGGCAAAGGCTCCCTGAGATTGCTTTTTCATGGTAGCTTAAAACATGACAATTTATTTTAAGGAAAGCTTTCTCCCAACCATAGGTTTCTTGATGGGTGCATATCATAGCAAGACTTATATTTTAACATTTTATTTTTTAAGTTAAAATACTTTTAAACTTAATTTAATTAAATAAAATATATGTATGGGTGTTATTCCTGCATGGATTTAAGTGTACTATATATATCCAGCATCCACAGAAGCCAGAAGAAGACACTGGAGCCCCTGAAATTGGAGTTACAAATGATTTTATGCCACCATGTGGATATTTGTAACTAAACCCAGGTCTTCTAAAAAAAAAATAAATACTAGCCAGTGCTCTTAACTGATGATCTATGCCTGCAATGCTTTAAAAACAATCTACTTTACTTTATTGGAAAAAAAAATCTTATATAATAGCGGAATTTTATGGCTGAGAGATTGGTGGTTTATCGTATTGTGGTATAGGTGAAAATTTAGGGTTTTTCAGCTAAAGTTCAGATTCTGCTTTGAAGGGCTATTCTGTGTAACATAGGATGTTTATGTATCTTAGATCTCAGGTCTTTACTCATTCATTGCCAGTAGCCACCATCTTCATTGTAATCAGCATTGTCTTCTGAGATTGGTGTATTCCCCATAAGGTAGAGCATGAGGAGCCAGGAAACAGAGTGCTGGATTGTAATTTATCTTTATTTTATTTTATTTTATATGTTTTTATGATAAAGACAGTCAAATTCTGCTCAGTTTTTTAGAAAGAAAATATTTTTTTCTTGAGTAAAAATAAGTCTAGTAAAAAGTACAGAAATGTGCCTAAGGGTTTTCACCAACAGTGGGACAACTGTGTCACTCTCCCTTTCCACAGGATTGGGCAACATCTTGGAGGAGGCGTGGAAAGATCCCAAGAGCAGAGCAGGGAAGACATGGGTAATATATTATCTTCTGATCATGATAAGACATGGGAGCCCTATTGTTGCTTGCACAAGACCTTGCACAAGATCAAGCTAGTCTGTATTTCTATATTTCAGCATAGATGTTGTGTGTGTGTGTGGAGGGAATGGTTGTAAACTCCCATCCCTCGCTGAGAAACTATGAACAATTGACTGCTAAAGGAAACAGAGACAGCTTTCTTAATGAGTCTGGTCTCTGAAAGGTCTAATGTGCTTCAGTGGCTGACTACATCCATGTATATGTATGTGGGACCAAGTGGAGTCAGTAGGCTATAAGACTAGAGGACATGAAGTTTAGAGAGTGTGAATCTGGGAGGCAGGGAAAGGTGAGTATTAAAATACATTGTATGCATGCATGAAATTCTCAAGGAATCAATACAAATACCACATTAAAATATTCTTTATCTATTTTATTCCTAGTTAGATGAGTATCTCTTTCTTGCCTGCATCAGTTCATGGGTATGATTTTATTAGCTCATTTTTACTGAGTCTTTATAAAATATTCACCTACATTTTCAGCAAATCACCTCTTTTTTCACAGTCAAAATGTATATGAAATATATTTAGTACAATTATCCTGTCAAAATATTGAGTAAAGCTGACATAAGCTATGTTTAGAACAAATACAGCCAGTGTGAGATGCAGAGTTATAATAAGGATGTGGTGTAGCTCAGTGGTTGAGTTCTGGACTAGCATACCCTAAACTCTGGGTTCAAGGTTTAATGGAGAAAGCAAGGCAAAAGCCACATAGCTTCTGATGGGAGGAGAGTCTTTGGGTCTGTTAGAAGACTTCTGTGGACAATAAACATCTGTATCTCTGAGGACAATTTGAGAGCTGCAGCATCTTTGTTCTGTACTAATTGAATCAGGTTCCCCAGGTGATTACCATGCACATGAGCATTTGATGATGCTGAAATTGTGAATAACTTACTAGCTTTGAGAATCCAACAAATTATAGCCACAAGAACATACATTTCTTTCCCTCATGGAAATAACTGCTAACATTAAATACTCAGGGAACCGTTTATGTTTTTGCTACCATTTTAATTTTATGGATTTTTAAATCAGGCCATCCTGAGGTATAATTTACATTCGTTTGAATTCACTGATTTTTATGGCTGTAATTCAATGGGTTTTGATGAATGTACAGATTCATCTAACCACCATTTTCACAGCAGGCATATAGAGCACTCCCCTTTCCAAGAGGTTTCCTTCACCCATTTGCTGTCAACACTCTTCTAATTCTGCCATTCTCAGAAGGCCACCAAATAGGAATCAATCAGTATCTAGCCATTTGTGTGTGCATATGTATACATGTGTTTGCCTTTCAATTGGAGCCTGCTTTTGATGGTCATTTATGGTGCTATGTAGTGGTCCATTTCTCATACTGCTAAGCAGTCCATTGGGTATATATTTTTCTGAACTGTGGTAGAAGGCAGACTTGAGGTCAGATTTCCAGGAATCCAAAATCTATTATGCAATAAACTGTAAGCATTATTGTAATATTAAAATAGATTCTAATAGTGAGCATTTATCATACCTTTAAAATATAGGTGACATCACTATCCCCAAAATGAAGCTGCTGGACCATGGTGCCCAGAACAAGCCGAAGCTTCTGTAAAAATGAAACATGGCTGTTCTTCCTCATATATACCATGACCTTTAGGGACACAGGAGAAAAGAGAACATTTCCTTGAAACCTTGTATATTTACTTAAAGGACTTTGATGTTATTGCTGGGTTAAAAACAAAAACAAACAAACAAAAAACAATTGTTTTCTTCATCTATGAGCCATGCTTAGCGATTCTTAAAGACCAGGCAGATCACTCAGGCCTGCCACAGTGTGAACTTTGGAGCTATTTATTGTAAAAAGTTACCCTCCTACACCAAGAGTTATTTCCTGCTTTTAGCTATGAGTCCTGACATTTTAACTCTTTGTAAACCTGTTGGGATGCTTCATCTATCTAGAAAAGTTGTATCTCGCTGTCCTCATGAGTTTTCACTGGAAAGGTTGATTCTTCCTCACCTCTAATTGGCTGAAGCTGTGTTTATCACTCATATTTCCCCAACATTCTTCTGAGGCAATAATAATAACTGGTTTCAGGACAGTAATATCTCACCTAGGAGCTCAGTGTGAATATGAAGGGTGGAAATATTCAAGAGGATGTATAAATGATTGACATATTAAATTTCAGGAGTGTCTTTGAATGATTCTTTTCATTTTTTTTCTGCTGAAAGGAGATGTAACAGTGGCATTCAGTGACATTCATTCTCTTTCTCTCTTCTCTCTCTGTCTCTCTCCTCTCCTCTCTGTCTCTTTGTCTCTCTGTCTCTCTGTGTCTTTCTCTCTCTTTCTCTCTCAGTATAGGTGCTGATGCATGTGAGGATGTGTGTGTACATTTGTGTGTATGTGCACATGGAGGTCAGAGATTAAGCTCCAGTAAATCCCTCAGTAACTGTACACCTTATTTTTTCCTCTTCTCCCTCTCCTCCTCCTCTTCATCCTTTTCTCTTCTTCTCCTTCTCCTCTTCTCCCTTCTCTCCTCCTCCTCTTCTTTCTCTCCCTCCTGTTCTCCTCCTCACTGTCTTCCTCCTTTTGTTTTGTGAGACAGGGTTTCTCAGTTGGCCCTATGTCACGGACTAGGGTTTCTTACAGGGTCCCTTGTTCCACGGGACCATGGGTTCTGGCCAGGTGTGCATGGGATTCGGCTTTGACAAACAGACTAGACATGAGTGGTGCAAGGTCTGAGTGTATTTCTCAAAAAATGACATGAGGCTTTTACAATCATTGCAAAAGAGAGAAATGAAAAATCTGGCAGCTCAGTAGTCGAGGTACCTTTGAGGCCATCTAAAACACACTGGATCTAAAACATCAGCCATCTCTTTTGGACTTGTGCAGCACCCCCGGGCTCTGAGCATGTTCGGGCCACAAGGGCCCGGACGGAGTCCGGAGGGGGTGGAGGGTTGTGGGTGCTCCAGCCAGGAGGGTAGAGGCTTGAATCTCAAATCTTCAATGCTGAATGCTCGAATCTCAAATGCTCACTCTCTTGAATCTCAACAGGTGCTGCACCTCCCGGGCCCAATCGCTCTGGGCCTGGGGGGCTACGAACTGCATGAATCTAAGTCCTAGTCCACCTAAGCTCTGGTTCTAGTCTGAGTGCGAGTCCGAATGCTGGAATGCCAACTGCTGAATCTAGAATGCTGAATGCTGCTGACTACCTGCTGCTGAATGCTCTATGCTGTCTCTCTTTCTGTAAGCTTTAATGCCCTACCCACAACGCTGGAGGCAATTAGTTAGAATGGCTTAACATTCCAAGCCAGGGTTTAATGCCCTACCCACAATGCTGGAGGCAATTAGTTAGAATGGCTTAACATTCCAAGCCAGGGTTTAACTAGGACGTTGGAACATTGGTGAAGGTCAGAGAGCAATGTCCGAATTTTCTTTTTCTAGCTGTTGAGAAATGATATCTTGGTGGGCCTCTAGCACACAAGTACGAGGACATCTGGGTTACCTCTGAGTTTGGGGTGCCAGGCGACAATGCGGAGGCAGGAGACCGACTTTCCTTGAAGTTTATGCCTCAAATACTGCCGTCACGCAAAGTGTGCGTAGCAATTCCCTCTCTTTTATTATTTTTCAGATGGAGCTCCACAATGTCCTGCCTCATCGTGGCTAGGGATCTCAGAAGAACTCTAAAGACAAATGGAAGCACAATAATTACTATTAAAACAATCCCAATAATAAAAGCAAGCAAGATTATGTACTGAACCCAATCCAAAGGATTTAATGCACTTAAATTATTTTTTAATTCACTGGCCAACTCATCAATGTTCCAAGTATCCAAATGACTTTTGTTACTATCTGAAATTTTTGCCTTCAATTGTCCCATATGAGAACTATCTGTATCCTTCCACACTCCCTGTAGATGAGCCTTAGTCTACTGAAATGATGCATGACACTTAGTGGCTAACCTAACTTACAAACAACATAGCATAGCATACAGATAAGAGACATAAGAAAAATTCATATTAGCAGCAATAAGTCCAAACAAATTTGGCTGAATAGCAGCAGCGTTAGCGGTTCTTGTTGTTGCAGTCTGTGGTGGATATCTGCTTCTCTTGTTTTTCTTGTCCTTTTGAAAGACCCCCAGAACTGGGGAGATCCTTACTCAAGTCTCGGGATGACGCCACCACCCAATGACTTACGAGAGACCAAACTTGCTGCAATCACATGAGGTTTATTGGGGATACTGGTACCGGAGTCGATCTCGTGACCATGCTGGCCAGAGTTCAACGCTGAACACAAGAAGTGAGGAGTATTTAAGGGAAAGACCACAAGCTGGGGGCGGGGAGAGGGTTACCAAGGAAACATGACAAAAACAGTGGAAACTTTCAGAGGGACCCGACTCAAGGTATTCAGTTAGGGAGGGGAACACATTCATTCTAGGAATGTAATCTTCATCTACTGGTCAACAGGGTGGAGAGTCTCATAAACCACTAGACCTTCATTCTTAGTTCCGCCCTCATTGTGGATCATTCAGGAGGGGCAGGTATCGGGAACCAGAGCCCTGAGGCTTTGAGTTCCTGGAACTGGCTATTTTATATTTCTGGCTTGTTATATCTCTACTAGTACATTACTTTTCGTTAACATGCTTTTCCCCAAATTTCTAAGTCTCCCAGTCTTTCACTTTTCCCTCCTCTTCCCAGTGAGTCTTTGTGAGCAGGAGAGGCAGGGCTGCTTGGACCAGTCTTTCCGGAATCTAAAGAATTGAGGATTCTGCATTCTGTGGAAAAAACATAATACACCCTCTTCTCGAGGTGATTAAAACATCTGGGCCTTTTTTGGGCTCCAGTAAAAAAGGTTCCATTTTACCTAGGCATAATTATGCCTGATTGTAGGGTGCCATCCTTGACATCCAAATTTAAAATTTCTTTAAAAATGAAAAACATGATTTAAATAATGTGTACAGGGATACAACTCTCTCTTATCTGCTTTTAAACAGAGTGCAATGTGCATGCTCAACAATTACTTGTTTTTGAGAACATTAGGAAATCCCAGTAATATGGACAACATTAAATTTTTAACAAAACATCTCAAATGCCTGACTGTAATAGCCAGTTCCATAATCTGTTCCAATCTATTTAGGAACACTAAATATAGAAAATTAATGTAGGAAATGACTACATTTTTTGTTACTTTCCTGTTAAGGTATCGATAGTTAATCTTTAAAATGAAAAATATTCTTTAAAAATACCAATTTATTACTTTTCATATAATTTTTCATTAATATTACAACAGCTTCATAATAGGATGTTAAAACTTTACTTAGAATATGAAAAAAGTTGAATTTATATTAATGCTCTTTTTTGCCAAAGAATTGCTATGGGCAAAAACTAAACATTTGATTGTAATTGATCATGGTTGACAAGTGTCAGAAACTCCCTCTGATTTCTGCAAAGTTGTTTGTCTCATCAGTTAATTTCTATTAAAGGACTAAGTCTGGTGGTGAGCTTAAGATGAGCCAAAAGTAACTTGAAATAAGCAACTCATTTTTGATACAACTCTCTTGATGTAGCTGAGGCTTTATTTAATAGTTAACTTACACTTGAGAAATTTAAAGTTTTAGCTTCTGAAAGACCCCTGTGGGAAGACCCCCACTCAAATCTCGGGAGGACGTGTACCCAAGGAATCAGGAGAGACCACCTTGATGTAATTACAAGAGGTAGTTTTTAATTTCGGGGCGCTCTGGTTTGACACCACACCTATCTCACACAGGAGATAGTGGAGCTGACCAGGAGGCTCAAAAATTAGGGGTTTATATAGGGAAAAGGTCTGGGTGAACAAAGAAATCAGTGTGGCCACACATGATTGGCTAGTTCAAATATTAACTATTACGTGCAGAACAG
>NW_022196911.1:42911658-42929562 GCF_008632895.1 Mastomys coucha | reverse complement strand
CTTCTTCTATATCTTTTTGGCCTGTTAGTTCCCAGAATGTCTTAACAGCTTGCTTATTTTTGCCCAGGATTATTTGGACATACTTGACCTTGGTCCACTGTGTTTTTCTCAAAGCTGCAATTTTCTCATTAGCACAAGTTTTAAATTTAACTCTTTCACTTCTTGTACTGAAGCAGAGACAAAGTCTTTAAAACTATAAGGATGTAGAGGGAAAAACAACCTTTTAAATACACAATAACTCTAGCCATGACCTTGACTCTTCATAAGTCACAAGATTAAAATTACTTTGAACCACACCTGGATAGAACTGTGATAATGCTGTTTTTGTCTTAAAAACTATTTCCCTGAGGTAAGGGAGAGGTAAAACCAGGAAGCCTTTTCTAGGCCTGGTTTGTAAAATAAAAGTAGTGCCTCTCAGGCTTTACTGTGTTTTTGCATTAACTCAAATGTAAATATTTCACTGAGCATATCTGAGTCACACCCAAAGATTATACTGCTCCTGTAGTAAGGTCAGATTTTAAGGGCAACTTTGCTGCTAGAATGTAAAACCCAATTTTAAACAATCTATACTCTTTAAAATCAATACCAAAAACATTACATTCATGTTACAAAGTTTAAGTGTCTCCTTGCTTTTGAACTATAGTTAGCAAGCCTGGGTCATTCTGAGACAACTTCTCAGAGCACGCCAGGATTCTGGAAAGTAAAATCACGGCATTGACTGATAAACTACGTGGCACAGTGCTTTTACCGCTCCCTTCCTAAAGTACCAGGTGATATTTTTTGGTGGGTTAATAATCCATTAAATGATTTATCAGTTTGTCTCACTAGTCTTTTTGTGAGCCACTACTTAATTAGGGTTGGAGACCTCTACCTTCACCCTCAACTCTTCAGCCTTGTTGAGTGTAAGTTTTGGCCTTTCTGGCTCTTTTACTGCATTCTGTCCATTCTTCATCATTCCCAAATGGGTCAGAGTTGACTTCGAGGTGTCTCAAGGAAAACCAGTGCCCTTTGAGTAAGTTCAGGGCTATTCTTGGCCTTTCAGTGTAGTCTGTGGTTCTTCCCGTTCTTACTCATTCCCTTTCAGGTCAGAGGTGACTTTAAGGCATCAATTTCAACTGTTAGACCAGAGGTTCTCAGACTAGGAGCATATGAAAATTTTTATTGCCTGGTTCAAAGCCCATAATTTAAAGTATGGCCATTATATGGTATTAAGCAGCTACTAAACTAAACAGCTGTTCTGAATTCTACTGCCTGGTGTATGGCCTCCAACTTAAGTCTCGGCCTTTAGATTATGCTAAGCAGTTGTTAAACTCTAGCTGGAATCATCTGTTGAGATTTTGGCCATCTTGGCTGATTCATGCCACGTGTGTACCTTTAACACCACGTGTTACCTGAGTTACCAGCTTTAAACTAGCTTTTATTTACTGATGTTACAACGTTTTACTATATTCAATACAGAATATATTTATACCTTTAAGAGTAGTTAGAAACCAAAAGTTGCTACACAAATCTTATATAAATTTAGATCAAAGAGTTTAGAACTTAAGCTTCTGACCCCCCTTTTCAAGCAGCTATTTAGCAGGGCAACTTAAATCAGCCTTTGCTTTATATTTCAGGTTTTTTTTTTGTTTTGTTTTGTTTTTTTTTTTTCGAGACAGGGTTTCTTTGTATAGCCCTGGCTGTCCTGGAACTCAGAAATCTGCCTGTCTCTGCCTCACAAGTGCTGGGATTAAAGGCATGCGCCACCACGGCCTGGCTAGTTTATCTATTTTTACCTGCTTCTAGAATGAGCAGAGTTCCATCTTTATGGAACTTCCTTCTGAGGGATTTTTGCAATCTCCTCAGGTGTTCCAGCCCCTCTGCAGCCGGAACATGCAATTAGGCGCTAAATTTCCATCTCTTCACTCCTACAACGTGGGCAATTCTCTGCTCCACTTCTGGTGAGGCATCTAGGCATGAACCTGACTGTCCCATGATACTTAGATTACTCACCTATAACTGATCTACCTATCAGCGGGTCTGCAGCACCCTGGTGAGAGCCTATTCCAGCCTAATATTAACTGAGAGAAGAAAAAAGAATAAGAGATAGCTTACCTGACCGAAGCCACATGTTAAGGCGCCAACTGCCAGGCCTCAGGGATCTGTTTGCTTCTGCCTCCCCCATGTTGGACTTACAAGAAGGTGGAACTAAGCCTGGCCTTTTACATAAGTTCTGACTTCAAGTCTTAATGCTTTCATGACAAGCACTTCACCCATTGAGTCATCATTTCTGTCTCTAGACATAATAACATTCTCAATGAACTCTGACTTCCATGGAAATCACATTTCTAGTATGTTGGGTTGACTTACTGGCAGGCTCCTCGGAGAGTCTCATAAGATTTTCATGACTGCTACCTTAGATGCTCTTAAAGAATAAAATAAGATCCAGGGAATAGAGCTTTAGAGGGGTAAAGTCAGAAACAACAATTTGATGAATGTTGCAGACAAAGCCAGTTCTTAGAAACTTAGACAAACAAAAAGTAAACCCAGAGCTCAATGGTTATTCAATCTGAAAATGTAAGCTGAGAGAATCTAAAGGTGTATACACACACACACACAGAGAGAGAGAGAGAGAGAGAGAGAGAGAGAGAGAGAGAGAGAGAGAGAGAGAGAAGAAACACATGTACACACACATGCTTGCATGCAGGCATGCATGCATGTTTTGTACACACAAACATGTGTGTTTACAGAAATTTCTCACTTTTGCAACTATATGTTCAAGTACTGACTCAGTATGCCAACACAGTAAAGGTAACCTTAATGAACTGAGTTGGGATGAGAAGCTTTAGGATTGGATGTTACCTCACTGCCCTAGCATTCCCCTATGCTGGGTCATTGAGCCTCCACAGGACCAAGAGCCTCCACTTCCACTGATGCCAGATAAGGCCATCCTCTGCTACATATGCACCTGGAGCTGTGGGTCCCACCATATGTACTCTTTGGTTGGAGGTTTAGTCCCTGGGAGCACTGGGGAGTCTGGTCGATTGATATTGTTGTTTTTTCTATGCAGTTGCAAGCCCCTTCAGCTCCTTCCAGTCCTTTCCCTAACTCCTCCATTGGGGTCCCAGTGTTCAGTCTGATGGTTGACTGCCAGCATCCACCTCTGCATTGGTCAGGCTCTGGCACAGCCCCTCATAGGGCAGTGAGGTGGATGGGTAGGTGGGTAGGGGACCTCCCTCAGAGAAGCATTGGGTGGGAGGGTTTGGATAGGAGGTTTGTAGAGGGGAAACCAGGAAGAGGGTAAAAGTTGAAATGTAAATAAACAAAATAACCAATAACAATTTAAAAAAAATGGAAAGATTGGGTGTTGCCTGCAAGATGCAAACATCTACCAGGAGGAAAGAATTTTGACTCTGATGAAGTCATCTCTCTATATATCAGTGTCAGATGCTTCCTGTCTCAAATTCCATATGAAGATCTGAGAGCCAGGATAGTTTACCTAGGTGGGGGGTGGGGGTTCTTTAAGGTCTGTGACTGAAGACATGGTTTGCCTCCTACCCTAAATAGCTCCTACTCGTTTCTCACACTAGCAAATGAACCTCTTCTGGGCTTCCACAAATTCCATAAGCCTTCATAAAAAAACCTCATTCTTCCTCAAGCTTACTAGGTACATAGCCACAAGTGATAAGAAATAACAGTGGGTAACATATATGGAGAGCTCACTGTATGCTCACAGAGTACAGATTGCACTATATACTTTACAGGGAATCCTACTTCTAACTGCTTTCCCACCTTCATGTAGGTGACTCCATGAAGAATGAGAGGAGGGATGAAGGAGAGAGGGATGAGAACAAAGAATTAAATGTCTCTATGTTTGATCGAGTGAACAGCTTTTGCCCAAAGAGATATGTCTTAAGGAATTTAACACTTTCTCCATGGTGTTCATACTTTTGGTCATCTTACTGAATACAGTGCCATGGGCAAATGGCACTCTGACCCTAGAGAAAATTTCGATTTCACTAACTTTTCAACATAACTATACAGGGTCACAGTGCTTATGCTTACCTTCTTCTTGCTAGGCAGTTCTCTAAGAAAGAAAAAGACATGCATGACCAGTAAAACGTAGGAGAAACAGGGCAGAGATTATACCACTTGTCCACATACTTGGTCAGTGACACAAAGGAGAATTGTAGGCCATAAATACTTGGGGTGAACTACATGTGATACCTCCTTGTTGTCAGTAATTTATTAAGGAATCCTGAGATTTGAACTCTGACTCCCTCTGTGCTAAAGAAGTCACATTGGGTAAAATTGTGTCGGATGGAGATGTTTCATAAAGGAGGAGCTCTGTGAGGCATTTTGGGTAATGCTACCAAAGATTCAATTGGCTCCACATTTGGTTGACAGAGGTTTTTAAAGAACTTTGTTATGAAATATATCTTGAATGAGTATATTCAAGATATGAATATATCTTGAAGTGAACATTTAGGACACATGACTTGGTTGAGATGAAGGGAAATGCCAGTCTAAACCAGAAGCTAGATGCATTGCATCTCAGAGCCTATGTCCTTATCTCAGGATACAGGGCTCTAGAGCTACTGTTGCATGGTGAACCCATGTATCCTGGTTCACTACCTGGATAAAGTTTGAGTCCATAGATTCCCGTTATTATTTCTGTCTCCCAAACCCTTACTATATTCTCTAAATTGAATTATATTTTCTGTCTTTATGGTGTGTATTGACTTATAAATGATTTCCTGTAGGGTTTTCTGCAAGATACTCAGCCCAGGTTGTGCTTCTCAGAGTAAATCAAAGGGTCCGACCTGATGAGAAAACGCTATACTTTTTCTTTACCTTTAAGTTTAAGTAAAAGATTCTGGGTTGTGACCAGTCATGGTCTTTATTTCCTCAAGTGATTCTGTTTCTTGAGCTGAGCTGACCCAAGTCAGTTATTCTAGTCTCCTTCAGATGTCCTTACTCTTCATTCACAGATCAAAAAATTCATACTTTCTTCCAGGAAAATTGCCAATCTTGTCAAAACTATTGCATTTTCCATGGGTACGGAGATACAAGCTCCATGGGAGATTTGAAGATAAGGGTCAGGAGCTCCTAGAAATATATCTGAGTGTTACAAGCTCAGAAAACACTCCTACTCTTGAGGGAAGATCCAAATTGATTATGGTGATCACTGTTCATTTGTTTATGTATCAACTTTCTAGTCAGCTAATATTTTTAAGCATCTCCTACACTCCTTGCATATTATAGAATAAGTAGCCCAAATTTCTCCTTGTGGAAACAGCGTTTCATCTGGAAAGACAGACAACCAACACATAAGTACATATGTTATATATTATAGGTACCTGCTAGAAAGGAAAAGAAGAAAGAACAAGACACAAGTGGCAGAGCTGTGTATTGGAAAGTAGACTACTGACAAATTAATGGACATTCATATATGCCTCTATGGAAGAGTCCACACACATAAACACACACAGAGATAGACAGAGAGGGAGAGAGAGACAGTCAGAGAGACAGACAGAGAAGGAGACACACACACACACACACACACACACACACACACACACACACACAGAGAGAGAGAGAGAGAGAGAGAGAGAGAGAGAGAGAGAGGAGCTGTCATTTTCAAACTGTCTTTCTCTAGCTAGTCTCTGTACATTGCTCTACTCTTCTTGTTATATTCAAGGAAAAACATGAAAATAACTTTACAGTAATCGAAAGCATTACATGATATAATAGCTATCAGATCTCTAACACAAATCTGAGCCCAAGCTATGAACTCAAGAGCTGGATACAATAACTAGAGCTGGGCTCTAGCAATGAATAGTGGACTTATGCCCCAGCCCTTACTGACTTCTTGGTTACAATGGACTAGTCACTTAATCATTTTGAGCCTTAATTGTTTCATTTGTAAGCTGTGGGTAACAATAACACTTAGTAAGTGTAACTGATACTTTGAGATTAAGCACATAGGATCAGTGTTGATGCTTCACTACTATTTACATAATAGTAGGGACTGCTTCTTTTGGGACTAAGCTTCTAAGCTTTCAGTTCTGGAAAAAAAAATTATTAGAGGAAATCAACAGTGTAGCAGGAAGTTGAAAATATCAATGCATACTAATGTAGAATGTTCTCTTATGTATGATCTCCAAGCTCATTTTAATGTTTTACTTATTAATTCATGTCCGATATAAATTCAACTATTCTAAGTTGTAGACTTTAGTCATATTTCAATAATTCTTGTTGATTGAACTACAAATTAGTCCATTATGTTATTTTCCTAGTCTGGAATTTCTTATTTTCTAGTCCATGGAACTGTACAATCCATACTCTCTTCCTTTCAAATTACCTTCTTTTATTTTAAGAAAAGTTAAGAATTTTTTATTTCTCACTTGTCTTTCACAGCACCTCTCTTAAATTTTTAAATAAAATATTTGATTAAAACAAATACAACAACAAAATGACACGTAGCTCCCAGAAAGATTTGAAGATTTAATGAGTTAATACTTGTAAAAGTGCCTCACGCTCAATAAGCTTGTGTGTGCTCATTGATAGAAGTTATCCATTGTGATCACTAGTGACTGTGTTTGTGGATGAATTATTTTTAATGTTGTCTTGTCAATCAGTGATAAATCAACACATAATTCCTCAAATCTGACATGCTTTTTCTCATTCCATATCACCCACTGTAAATTAATCTGCTAGTTTAAACCATGACTCTTATAAACTTCTAAATTTGGTTATTTATTTCCCAAAATGAATCTCAATAGATTGTGGGACAGAGTCAATATTTATATATTCTGACCATTCTGTCTGCTTCATTATTGCTAAAATCCATTTCTCTTAAATCTCACTTCTTTAGATTATTCCTTTATATACTCCCAAATGACTCTTTCCATGTTTTAAAGTGTTTTATGGTTGACTTGTGGAGTCTCCTACTGCAATGCTGTCATGTGGAGCTTTTGTGGGTTACCCTTGTTCCCTCTCTTCTGGCTTTACTCACAGGTCATGGCCTCTAATTATTCTTTCAGTGTATCACTATCAACACTGAATAGAGTCCATTTTCACAATTGCTGCCTTCAAAGAGAATTACTCAGGATGAAAATAAATATGCTCAGCAGGGAATGAAAGTGGAGTGACGAGTGAAACACTTAATTTTGCTGGAATGGCAGCTAGACTGTCTGCGGGGGCTTGGGATGGAAGGGGAAGGTCTGGAATCTGGGAAAGAACCCCAAAGAAGAATGCACATACTCCTAGAATAAAGTCTTGCTGTGTTACTATACAAGAAGGGACACTTGTGATTACAAGGTAAGTCATTGGCAAGAGCAGAATGTTGAGGTACCACAAGGTCCATTTATTCTGTTCTTGGGAGGGAACCATCCAAGGCTTAAGCATAGAAGCCTGTCCTTCTTTTGCTGATGAAATGTGGAAGTGTAGCATAGAGGAGGAATGGCATGGAGAAGCAAAAGTCTAAAGTCCAATGGTAAGAAACCAGTAGGTGCCAGGAGTGACCACTGATTATAACAATGGATTTGACCATAGATTCATAAGGCAGACAGCAACCAGGACACATTCCCAGATTATTGTCTTTTTTGCAGATATCACACATACTCCACAAAACTCTTCGACTTATCTGTACCTTTCAAGCCCTAACCTAACATATATTCTTAACATCAAAAACGTGAATTTGAAAAGTCTAATAACACTGGCATTACAATAGAATGACCAGCAGATAAAAGACTTGGAATAGAATTCTTTCTCTGAATTGTGCATGCAAGTTAAAAGATGCTCTGATTTCATAAGGAAACAGTGGTGTAATGTACAGCATGTACATTTCTTTTGCCAACTATTGAGTAGCTTGGCCGTCCTCCTGCTTGCCCCAATTTTTTTTTTTTTATTAAGTGCTTCTCCTAATCCTGTAAAAATGCCAGATGGTTCAGCAGTGGAGTTAACTGACATAGCTGTGAAATGCTATTCCTGGTCTTTTAGTGGACTGCCATTAGTTGAAAACATGGCTGGCCTGGAAATCAAAAGATTTATAAAGATTTACACTATAGTCCAAGAATATGTTGGAATCCATAATTAGTCGTTGTTTAAAATATAATGAATCAGGCTACATATTCACATTGAACTTGTATAAATGGGATAGCATGTCTGGGGAGAGACTGGAGAGATAGCTGAATTAAGAATACATACTGCTCTTACATAGGAATGAGTTCAGTACCTAGTAGCTTCCAATTGCCTGTAACTCCAGAACCCAGGGATCTAACACCCTCTTCTGTACTCAGTGGGTACCTGAGCTTATGTATGCACACATATTCATGTACACACCTCACATACATATACACATAATGATAAAGTGATTAAAAAAATAAACCTTTTAAAATTTGGTGTGAAAATCTTTTGGTCCTTTTTATAAAATAAACTTGATTCCACTGCACAGAAGCCCACCTCTGGGCTGATCTCCAAAAGCTTGCAGCTTTTTCAGAGTCTTGCCAATACCATGGGCAGGAGTACAATGAAACCAGTACCTATAGAAGTTCTTAAGTAAGCCTGCAGTGCCCAGAGGTATCTTATGTGGTCCCAGTGTTGATATACTGATCCTCTTCCCAGCCTATCTTGAGAGCGGTCCAGGCCAGTTCACACCAACATTTCAGCTCTTCTTAGTTAACCAGGATTTATATTAGCAACGTTGCTTCTCTTAGGAATAATAATGCTAGCACTTACTTCTCCTGTGATTTCTCTCTTAGCAGTTTAGATTGCCAGAGTGTTCAGCATTGGGTGAAAAGGAAAATTGGAGTGTTGTAACAGTAAGAAATTCCTTTAGAGTCATAAAACCCCACTTTTGATGAATCTCATGAGCTATGTAACCTCAGACAAGAGGAACCTCTTTGTGTTAAAATTTCATTACCTCTGAAACACAGATAACGGTGCCCAGTGCTTAAGACTCCTGGGAAATCCAAATGAGATCACATAAATATCTCCTAGATCATATATAAAGGTCTTCAGAAAATCTCTAGCACAAAGCAGTTGCTCAACATGCATTGGTTCACACCAATACCAGCACCACATAAAAACAGATGTAGGTAATACATGTCTGTAGGCTTAGATTTTTCAAAACCTACTTTAATAAAGGTTCTTGAATGCTTTAATCTCCCTTCTAGCCCATCACTCACAAGAGGTAGTGGAGAGGAAAGGATAACAGGACGAAGGGTGGACCTGTTTAGAAATAGTACTTTGGAGCCGGGTGATGGTGGCACACGCCTTTAGTCCCAGCACTTGGGAGGCAGAGGCAGGCAGATTTCTGAGTTCGAGGCAGCCTGGTCTACAGAGTGAGTTCCAGGACAGCCTGAGCTATACAGAGAAACCATGTCTCAAAAAATCAAAAAAAAAAAAAAAAGGAAGAAAGAAAGAAAAAAAGTTCTTTGGGGGAATTCCAGTCTTCGTTCTCAGGATATCAGCAGTTTAGTTCACACAAATCAGAGTGGTAGCCTGATCTAGTCACAAACCCCCTTCATGAATCAGTCCAATCTAGAAGAAACCGCAAGGCTCTGCCAATTGAGCCAAGTCTTCAGAAGAGGCCAGAAACTGCTGGACTATCACGAGAAGTTCTTTGGTGCATTTCTCTCTATGAAGTCATTACAAACAACAACCATTGAAGAAGGTAAGGTGAACCAATGCCACAGCATCATCAGCAAATACCAATGAAGAGCAGCAGCGTGGCAAGGCAAACCAATGCCATAGTGTTGTCCACTGTCTGTTGATTTATACTTACACCCTTTCCAAACATCATGTCTCCTCTCAAGCATCCACTCCAGTAAAACACCATATGCTCTTTTTCCAGACATACACAGAGATGCAGAGGTTGAAATTATGTTACAGATACTTTCCTAGGTCACAGTAGCATGGCTGAATGCAGACAAATGGAAGATGGGGTTGGAAGCAATCCACCAATGTCTTGTAAGATCCTGAATATGCTTTGACCAGGTACCTGGCAAAAGGCTGGAAAGTGTGGAGTCTTGTCTTACTCTGCTTACTAGCCTGGGCACTTGTGGTTTGAAGGTGCTATGGGGAAGAGTACCATCTTCTCATTTGTGTCAATAACACAAATTGATCTGAGCTGGCATCAATGTGGGAATAGTTCATTTTTCCAACATACCAGCCAGAACTCCATTGGCTCAAAGTCTCTGAAGCCACCAGGATGACCTAGAAAATAGTGCTGAAGAAACACAGAACTGTTCCTTTGCAAGTGCAGTTCATAATAGGTTCCAGTAAAACATAATATCGAGGGAAAAAGAACCCATGGCAGTTAGGGAGCTTCGAGGACCCAAATCTCACTATTTGAAAGGTATGTGAAAAAGTCTGGGACAGGCTACTAATGGTGGAAGCATGCTTAGATATCTGGGAAGTCACCACCAGCAGAGGAGGAATTGTAAATATTAATGAAATGGATGGGCATATATTTTAAAAGGAGCTTTTTGCTCTGAGTATTTTTTTGTAGAGGATAAAGATTGTTAAACTTTAAAAGGATGTATTTTTTCCTACTGTATACTGGAGTTTTATAAAGCATTACCTCCTGCCAGATACTTGGTAATGTCTTTCTGGTTTTTTAGAAGAGAGGCATTTGACAATCTTTAAAGTGGGTCAGACCTAAGGTGGTATGAATTTATAATAACAAAGATAAGAAAGAGCGAAAGAAAGAAATGGAAGCGATAGAAGATGAGCTGACTGCTTTATTTTGTGACATGATAGAATTATGAAGAACAAGAAGCTGTAGAGCTGTGGGCTAGCTGGACTATGATTTAAAGAATCTCAGCAAATGTGAAATATGGACCTGAAAATGAGATGTTCAGGGAGAAGTGAGTTCATATCTGCCTCCTTATGCCAGCTAAAAATAACTAGCATGTGAGTCATTCTCTGTTCTTTGAAATCAGTTTATTAAAAAAATCCTGATAATTAGCTTAGCAAATCTTTATGTCCAGAATGTATATTCACAAATACTTCTTGGTTTATTATAGCACTACAGCATGAGAACCCCATTGGAAGTTAAAAATAATGTAAGTTGAAGTGGTTTGAACTTACCTGAGTGTCACAGCTGAGCGATGTAGCAAGCTGCAGTATTAACACCCCCTGTAACCATGTGACTGGCTGGGAGCCATACACTGCTGTAAGCAACATAGAAGGAAGGTCAGAGTTCACAATCTAGTGTATGATGGAGATTCACTGCACTTTCACAACTAATGCCAAGTTCAAAAATCCCATGTTAAGCCACCCAAATTTCAGAACCTCTTTTTATACACAGGTACATGCATATATCTGATTTCTGTATAAAGTACATAATAAAGACTTGTATATACACACATAAATATACATGTATATATGTGTGTATCTTGACCTTTGACCCTAAACACTTCAGATATCCCATTGTTCAGAAATCAATTTCTATTATAAATTTGGAAGTTTCCTTATAGTCTTTGATTATATATAATTTTCAGATACATGTGCTAATCCAAAGCTGTTGAATGGCAGGAACCATGTAATGACAAAAGTTGATTGAAATAACTGGTATCATACACTCTCAAGACTTTAGATCAGAAAGAATCATAGACAGGTCCAAGTTCTTCCAAATTAACCTGATGTAAACCTGAAACCAGGTTTTTTTTTTTTTCATTATCTGAATCCCTTTGACATGACCATATTTCCATATCTGCACACCTCATTAGAGAGTGGTAAGTGCTTTTTTACTAGGTAGAAAGAAGTTCAGCATGTTTTACACCGATTTGCATTTATTTCCAAACTGAGTTCTGTATTATTATATTTTGATATTATTGTTATTATTGTTGATATTATTATTATTATTATTATTATTATTATTATTATTATTATTATTTTGGTTTTTGAGACGTCTCCTTTGTATAGCCCTGGCTGTCCTGGAACTTACTTTGTAAACCAGACTGGCCTCGAACTCAGAAATCCACCTGTCTCCTCTGCCTTCCAAGTACTGGGATTAAAGCTGTGTGCCACCACTGCCTGGCTTGATATTATCATCATCATCATCATCATCATCATCATCATCATCATCATCATCATCATCATCATCATCATCATCATTATTGGCACTTCCAGGAAGTAACAAGCTTCTTTTGCAAGCTTTATACTAGAAGGCAGAGAAATCTATCTAATAACATGGTTCTTAATGGGGGCATATAAACCAACACTTTCTGCTAAAATTGTGGATTTACTTTTAGAAAATAACAGTTAGGGCCTGTAGTAGGAAGGTGGGTGAGTTGGTGAAGTGCTTGCTATGTAAGCATGAACAACTGAGTTTGGATTCCCAACTTTATGTTCTGGGCCATCTTAGTTACTGAAGGGCATAATCATATTCCATTAGTCTGGATTTTTCTTCTTTTCTTTATCATAAAAGCTCTGTCCATCCCCTGATTCAGGCAGAAATCCTTTTCTCATTTGTTGCCTTGACAAACTTTGCAGAAAGTTAAACCAAGGGATAAATGTTAGCAGTTAACATTCACAGACACCTCATCTGTTAGTTATATTTTATTCCACCTGAAGACACCACTGATGCTTTGTACATCACTTGATTTTAGATGTAATAAGAAGCCAGGAGGCATGTTTGTTGAATAGCATTGAAATACTATTGTTGCTAATTTTTAAATCATCGGATGATTTTTATCTCTGGAAAGCCATTGCAGCCAAATGCCTATCACTTACATTTCAGCAAGAGTAAGCCTCTTTAAAAGATAAGGAAGCATAGCATTTTGCAGTTACAATTTTATGACTCACCGGGAAGAAATAGTACTTCAGGAAGGAAGGCAGGAAACACAACCACATCTATAGTTTTAAATGATTTAATCTTCAGTTTTAAATATCATCTCAGAAGATATAATATGACATCATTTTAAATATTCAAAACCTTTCTTATTTTCAGCCAGGATTCTTTTTTATACACTTGCAACACACCACAAGCCAACAGTTCATGACAGCATAAAGTTTCTTGAGTATGTACAATCCATTCATCACGGCTAAAGGATTCTTCTTGGAATTCAACCTCATTTTTTATGATCACCAGTGTTTTATACATTGTTGCAAAATTTTTGTTTTTATCCTGAGATATATGTATCAAAAGGAAGACATGAGAGTTATGAAATGTGAACTTCCTTGCATACTTATAGAGAAGAGCCTCTCATGGTGATTGAAATATGGGAAAAGGGCATGTTTTAGAAATTGTCATCGTTTGAGTATACATATATGTTGAAATTCCCAACAACGAAGTGAGAACTTCTTGAAGAAAAGGGAGGGAAGCAAATTTCACTGACTTTGGGTTCATTGATGATTTCTTTTTTTTGTTTTGTTTTGTTTTTTGTTTTTTATTTTTAGAGACAGGGTTTTGAGACAGCATTGATGATTTCTTAATATAACAAAGAATCAAAGCATCAAAAGGAAAGAAATGCCTTTCTAACATGGTAGCTAAAAACCAAAACAAAAGCAAAACCAAATATAATGATAAGGGCATTGACTGGAAAAGCAAAGCAAATATAAACAAAAGATTTGTGTTTAGACTATACGGGCATTTATAATTTAATAACAAATATTTGGACACGTGTCTCACCCCAAAGCACCCACAAATGGAAAAAGAATGTGTAAGAGGATGTTCATTATCACTACTCATTGGGGGACCAAGATGAAAATGTCTGAGTTACCTCTACACATTCCTCCTAAGTCAAAGTAAAAGGAAGGGCCTGAGAATTCTACACTCCTTCGTCAGTGAGCTCATAAGAAATTCCAGGCCCTGAGGGTAAGTATACAAATCTGCACCAGGGTTTGGAGACAAAATGAACTATAAAGTATTAAACTTAAAATCTCTGCTTATGACCTGCTCATTGCTCTCCTAGGTATTTGTGATTTGCCTAGTCACATAGAGAATTGATGTGCAAGGGTTGGGACCTGGAAGAGGGGCTCCACACTTTCAAAGGTGAAAGTGAGGGGGGTATGGAGGGAGGGATTTGGGGAGGAGGTGACTAGGAGTGGGGGCAATGATTGGAATGTAAAATAAATTTTAAAAAAAAGAAGAAAGAAAAAGAAAGTACATTCTACAAAAAGAATGGTTCATGATTGTCTGCTGCAGTTTTATAATGCCTAATAATAGGAAGCAACAAAAATGACTAGCAACAAATGAGTGAATAAACTAATTATAATAGATCCATCCAATGGGAAATTGCTTGGCAAGAAACTATCTATCAAAGCAAGAACAGGGGCAGACTTCAAGTTGATTAAGGAAGAAAAAAGCAAATACTAGCTTTGAGGCTCTAGCTCAGCATGGAGTGTTTGTCTAGCATATACATGGCTCTGTATTTGAGCTCTAGCACTGAGTAAACCGAGTGTGGTTCTCCTATAATCCCAACACTGAGAAGGTGGAACCCAGAGCACACTCCTCATGTAGCAAATTCAAAATTAGCTTAATTTATGTTACTGTGTCTCAAAAACAAAAATGATGACTGCATGTATATAAAATACAAACTATCCTGTAGTACTGTACCATTTGTATTATTGGCTTGCTGGAATAGACATGGCTGCTTTGAAGATGGCAAGGGTGAAATGAAAGAGATATCAAGAAACTAATGGGTATGATGTGCTCCTTGTCTCTATTGTACAAAGAGTTTTGGAGATGCAAACACAGGAAAAATGATTAGATTTTACTGTGCAATTTATTGTATGAAAATTATAGCACAATTTTTCAATGTTTATTTTTATTAATTTAAACATTTGCACATATATATATATATATATATATATATATATATATATATATATGTATGTATGTATGTGCACCTGAACAGTTACCTACAGAGCTCAGAAGATGCTGTCAGAACTCCTGGAATTGGAATTACAGGTAGTTGCAGCCTGTCAAATGTAGGTGCTAAAAACTGAACTTGGAGATTCTACAAAAAACAATCTGAATTCTTAACTGCTAAGCCACTATAGCCCAACAGCTTTTCAGAATAAACTAAGACCATGGATGATGAACAGGAAGGAGCCTGTTCCGATGTATTTTACTTTGAGAAACTTAAAGTCAAACTGCAGCAGCCTCATGCATTTGCTCATGAGGACTCTTAACAAGTCTGATGAAGCTCTTCAAGGTCTCAGTCCACCTGCCTCTGGCTGGTGACAATTTCAAAACTTTCATCTATCCTTAGAAAGTAAGATATTATTTTAACAGAAAACTTGCGCTTACAGGACTTTTTAACTTACCAAAGGTTCAATGACTTCTTTCGTTCCCCCTTTCCTAATCATGCCAGCAACTGCCCAGGTCTGAGGCAAGAACAGGATACTCTCTTAAGAAATTTCTTTTACATATTGATGACACTTTGGGAGGCCACTAGAGTTTTAGAAATGTGGGTATGAAGAAATGTAGAAAATTGCACTATACAATTGTGAGGACTAATGAGCAAATAGGATGTAACACGGAATCAAACACCATCTACACATTGCGTCTGGTCCCCTTCATTCCACTGCAGCGTTCAACTGCATGTCTAAAGTTCCTCTGAAGCTTACATGGCTGAGAGAGCCCTGCATCTCCATCTGTAGTTGGTATGACATCAGTACACAAACATCTGGGCATCATTCCATTTCAGGAACACTATCACACATTCTTAAAATAACTAGTAGATGCAAAGCACCCTGGGAAGCACCATAGAAATGGGGGAAGGGGGTGAGTTGTACTTATTTATACCTTATCTCCGTGTTCACAGGCCTAAGCACAGCTCTTTGTGTGAAAGAGAAGGTATGATTGCCATCTGAAAAACCATATGCTACTTTTTAAAATTTTAACTATTTTTGAAATTAAAAATATAATTATGTTATTTCCCTCCTTCCTTTCCTTCATCCAACCTTTCTCATGCTCTTTTTGCTCTCTCTCAAATCCATGGCCTCTTTTTCTTTAATTGTTAATTTGATATTATTACATTTATTACATGCACACGCATATGCATAAATATATTAACACAATTTGTTGAGTCCCTTTAGTATTTTACACACACACACACACACACACACATACACACACACACAAACGTACACACATATATATTTGAGTTATATGTATTTGATATTGGACCAAAGACTACCTAAACATTGTATCTGATCACCTTCATTCCACTTCAGTATTTAACTTCATTGCCAGAGTTTCTCTGTAGCTAGCTAGTATGGATGAGAGAGCCCTGCATATCTACATTTGTAGGTGGTATGATGTCTATCAAATTGTAACCTAATTATCACCCATGAAATCATAAACACACACACACACACACACACACACACACACACACATATATATATACATATTTGTACTTATTATATTTATGCATAATTTTATGGCTAACTACTTGTTTCTGGATAACCATTTAGTTGCCTCCTCTTATCTGAGGAAGAATAACTTTTCAGCTCTCATCATTTTTTAGTTCCTATAACTTTTTTCTAGGGGTGAGGCCCTCTATGATTTTTCCTGTCTATTTTAGCATATCTGTTGTTGTCCCTGTTCAAGTCTCATTTAGGTAGCCATATATTGAGATATTAGGGTTGAAGTTTCCTGTGATTTCTAAGAAACACAATCTCATGGAGGATTTCCTTGTCCTCTGGATCTTCTCTGTTCTGCAGTGTTCTATGAGCCTTGGATGCAAGAGTGATATTGTAGATATATATCAAGTGACAACTGTGTATCAAGTTTCAATGATCAGTTATGCTCTGAATTTTGATCACTTGTGATTTTCTGTGATGGTATACATCAATCACAGGTAGACATTTTGTTCTTTGTTTTTTTGTTTTTGATGAGTAGTATGAACTACATGTATCTATGGACATATATGTAAGTATTTAGAATGCTGTTGGAAGTTATGCTGGTTGAGAAGAGTGGTGTAGTGGGAGCAGGTTCTCCCCTAGGACTCTGCACTCTCTTATCCTGGCTGGATAGTTGGCTGGGTTTATATATAGTACCAGGCATGACTTACCTCCTGTTGAGCAGATTTTAAGTTCATTCAGAGAGGTGTTTGTTACTACCAATATATGAATGCCACTAATGCACCCTTAGGGATATCTTGCAATGCTGCAGATGTTGAGGATCATACATGTTTCAGTTGGATAGGACTATTGGTTGGTTCTTTCCCTTGGCAGCTTGTATAACACCTGGTACTATGAAAACTAGTACTCAGGAGGATGCTTTCAGGTTCTGTGACCAAAGTGCATAGAGACTTTCCTTCAGTCTCTGGAAAGCAACCAAGGGTAACTGCAATAAACTCTTCTAGGAGTCTTTGGACTCCCCTGATCAACAACTCAAGAGTGGCTCTTCTTGGGAACATTACCAATCCAAGCAACTTAAAATCACTTAAACTCTGTATGTATATGGATACACTTAGATGTATCCTATACAATTTTAGGTAGATAAAAATATTACATTTTATATTTGTTTCAAACATCCTTTAGTGTTATTTTTCCCTTAGCCTTCTATATGACTGCCTTCTCCCCTCCTGAATTAACTCCCTTCCCCAGTCATTTCAATTGTTCCTTTATATAACTTGTATTTTGCTATTCACTACGACATTCCTTCTTTCTGTTCATGGTACCAGAATACATGCAAATATTCCTGTGGGCATATAATGTTTGCCAGTGATGGCTGCTTTTGGCTAAGTGCTATTTCATCCATTTATTAAGCCACATGATAAATGAGATATTACCAAAGTTATTTTAAATCATTGTGAACATGGATGTTTGACCTTGATTTGATGACCTCTAGTTACTTAAATGAGGAGCATATTAACCATGTGAAAATATCACATAAAGAATATACTAGTTAGAAAGACCAATCTTTTTTTTTTTTTTTTTTTTTTTTTTTTTTTTTTT
>NW_022196911.1:42891004-42910777 GCF_008632895.1 Mastomys coucha | reverse complement strand
TTTTGGGTATATGCCCAGTAGTGGTATGGCTGGGTCCTCCGGTAGAGCTATGTCTAATTTCCGGAGGATAGAAAGACCAATCTTATGACGCACAATAGACTAATGGAAATATATTTATTTTATGCCCATTTTGTAGTCATAATTTGAGAATACATCCTTTTTAAGAAATACACGCCTTTAAGAAATTTTTGGGTGGTGATGAACTGCTAAGAAACCTCTTAAGCTTTGCATATCTTTTATTTGTAATATCTCTGCCAAAGTCTTATGAGCCTTAAAATAATAAAGCCTAGACAATTCCAAAGGATTTGTATAAATACAAATGCTATTAAGAGGAAGGCAGTAGAATTTATGCTAGGATTAAAATAAACTACACTCTGTGTTTAATGAGAAGTATTCTTATATCATAGCATTAACACTATACGCTATACAGTTAACCTGGGTTGAAGATCATGGATGACACTGAATTCCATGTGCCACATCCTGATAGAGTTTGCCAAGTTACTTATCGATGGTCTAGATCACTGAGAAGATCAGATATAGCAATAGGGTTTGACTTGTAGTTTGAGGTATCAGATCATATCACCCCTTCTTCACACGTAAAAGTTGTGAGTGATCCAGTTTCTGGAAAGAATTTTACTTTCCAAGCTGGCAAAGCCAGCATTCAGTTATGACAGCTCTTCTCACCTGCATCTCCTTAGCTTCTTCTCTCTGCTGTGGTCTTTCAAGTAGGAAGAGTTGAAACCATCACTGAAGACTGTGGTGACCAATTAGAAAACTGAAACAACCCATAATAATTATTATCATAAATAATATGTTATAATCATAATACTTGAAGAATCCCCTGTGTTTCTTGTATTCAGAATGGGGATCGATGTACATCTAGCTTACTAAAGTTGGGTAACAAGTCTACTTGGAATAGCCCTAATGATCTAAGATCAGTCCAGAACCTTTGGAATATCTCAGCCTCTTTGAAGTATGTGGCCACTCAGAGATGAAGTAGCTGAACAAACTATTATGTTCCTAGAAAGGAAGAAAGGAGGACATGATTGTTAGTTCTACAACCCCAGTGCTATTTCTCAGGACTCAAAGCAACTTAACCCCACACAGGTGTAGCTGATATTTGTCTCTCCAGGAGAATTGAAATGATCACATGAATTTATGTAAGACTGTACTTTGTCACATGGGGAAACAGGAAGCGAACTCAATATTGAACCTCACCATGATTTTTTAAGGCAATCAATTGTTTTAATCTTTCTTACTTTTATGTGGTTTGAATTGCGGTTCCTATGAGAAATACATGTTACTAAGCATAAGATTTTAAATATTTACATATTTCCCCAGAGAGTCAAATCCAGTCAGTACTGGAAAGGGAATAACTATGACTGGGCATCACATTTGCTCTTTTTCTTATACTTGTAATAGCAGCAAGTCTCTATATCCCATCTAGATAATGATGTGAGTTTAATGTGAATATGCCCAGAACATGTACATTAGTACATTGTACAGCCCATGTGAACTATTCATAAACACTATGGAGACTTTAGTCATTTCTGATGCCATTGGTTAAAAGTATACTTGAAAATAATTCTGCTGAAACTTAGAATTGCTATAGTTGTTCCTGATAGTTTGACTGAGCTATTAAGGGGATATTGTTTCCATCCATATGTAGATGGTAAAATAATTCATGACTTTTCCCATTTAGTAAGCTCTATAAAGCAATCACTTTAATACTGCAACACACATGCCCCTTGGTGTCTCTCACAGAGTACAGTTCAAACTTGTCACTCACCAACACCCATGGCTGCTCCGAACAAAGGCATGCTCATAGTTTTGAGGCACAGCCTTATGGAGAAAGAGATAGTGGATTACAGAGGTTCTCATTTTCTTCATTATCACACCTGAGACTTAGAGCAGGAAGTCTGACTAGATGCTCTGACGCTGGTGATGCTGCTGGGTTGAACTCAGGCCAGAAAGCCTCTGTTTGTGTTTGTATTCTCACCCGTGAGTTCTGGAAGTGTTTATTTCTGTTGTCGCCTATAAACTCCAGGCCGTACATTTCCCCTGTGGATAACGACATGGATTTGTTAGGATTGTCAGAACCAGACTGATCCTTCCATTTTCATTTCAAATTTTTACTTGTGTTTGACTCCTGGGTGATCAGAAAATATCCTTCTTAAAGTAAAATCATCACCCAGGCCATTTCCTACAGATGAGTGTTGTGAGATGTGAGAAATGTGGATTCAAAGACTTCTGTCTCTGCATGAGGCTCTGGAGGCTTTCTGATCAAATGTTTTCATTTGAGATATGGGGAAAATGAGGCTCAGAGAGGGAGGAGAGATTGTACAAGTGTTAAACTCTACATAGGTGCCATAGGAAGACACATGTGTTGACTTTTACTTTATCTTAGCTTCTATTTGAAACAAGCTTCCATCGTAATTAATACTGATATAATTTTTGCCTTTGGTTTTCTTTCTTTTTAATAAAGAATAGATTTTTTTTGTCATACAACATGTTCTGATTACTGTTTTTCATCCCCCAACTCTTCCTACCCTCTCAAATCCCATTTCTTTCTTTCAGAATACAAATAGGCATTGACAAAATAATAATAAAATAAAATCAGAGAAAATAAAAATGAACATACCAGAATAGGAAACAAACAAAAAGAAAAAAAAGAAAGAAAAGCATAAGAACAGATACAAATACCGAGATACACTTTGCATACACAGAAATCCCATAAGAATATCATCAGAAAGTAGGAATGTATAAGGAAAAGACCTGTAAATTAAAAAAAAAATGAAATGCTGAGACAAGGCATCATGAGACAAAATGAAAAAAGGAAAAAAAATACTACTGAGTTTGTTTTGTGTTGGCTATCAACCGCTGGGCAAGGGGCCTATCCTTAAAAGTAGTTTGTATATCTAGTGAGACTCCATTGAAGAAAACTAATTTTTCCTTTTGTAAGTGACTATCAATTAGAAATAGCTTTTGGGCTAGGGGTGGAGGCCTGTGATTACTTCCCTTCTTTCACAGGGACTCCATCTGGACTAGACCTGTGAAGACCCTGTGCATGCTGCCATAGTCTCTATGATCTTATATGTGTTTCAGTTCTCTCATGTCTAGAAGACCTTCTGGTTTTTGTGTTTTCCATCCCCACTGGCTCTTTCAATTTTTATGACTCCTCTTTCTCAGAATTTCATGCATACTGAGAGAAGGAACTTGATGAAGACATCCCAGTTAGGACTAAATGTTCCAAAGTTTCTTCTTCTCTGCCTGTTGTTTAGTTGTGAAGAATGTATTTGCTCCCATCTACTGTCAGAGGAAGCTTCTCCAATGGTGGCTGAGCAGGACACTTATCTATGACTAGCAGAATGTCATTAGTGATCATTTTATTGCTATATCATCCCTTTACTAGAACAGTAGTATTTAGTTTTCCCCCAGGTCCATGGCTTGTCTAGTCTCATATTCTTGACTACCAGGGCATGTGTTGGCCTGGGTTCCATCTCAAGGAGAGGACCTTAAAAAAAAATCAGATAGTGGTTGGTCACTCCCATGACTTTTATGCCACTACTGTCCCAACATACTCTGTAGGCAGATCACCTTAGTGCATCAAAGGTTCATAGTTGGGTTGGTGTTAACCTTTCTTCTCTGGTAGTATTCAGAATACCTCCTAGTATAACAAACACTCACTATGGGAGAAGATTCTATGTGAAGGCTCCAGCTCAAGTTCTCTGAGTTCACTGACTTATGTAGCTGTTGTCTTCTGGAATGGGGATTAACCATTAGTTTGTAGAAAGTAATCAATTGCCTTCACAATAGCTTGAGTTGTTTGGGGGGTTTCCATGGGGCCCCTTTGACCAATACCTCCATTAGAGTGTCACCCATTCCCAGCACTGGAGGTTTCAAAGGAGTCTTGGTCCTACTGCAGATACACTTGCTCAACCATGTTTATTGTTACTGTCATGGTATTCAAGGTGGAGATGATGGACAGTAAGATGGTGGAACATCCAGGAGCATGTGCTGTACTCTGTACAAGCTGGATTACCTGATTTTTTTAAAATTTGTTTTCTTAATTGTCTTTTTAATTGAAAATAGATTTTTTTCAAACAATAATTCTGAATTATGGTTCTCCCTCCCCCCAACTCATCCCTGATACTACTCACTTCCCTGCATACATACTTTCTTGCTTTTTCTCATTAGAAAAGAACCAGGTATGTAAAAATGAATAAGAAAATAAGCAAAAAAAATCTGAATAGGATAACACAAACAAACAAAAAGCAAAGAGCCAAAGAAAAAACACAAGAGACACATATAGTCAAAGAGACATACATAGTGGCAAACACAGAAATCCATAAAAACACAAACTCAAAAACCATAATATATAAGCAAAAGACCTGTAGGGTAAGAAAAAAATGTCTAGACAAAAAAATTATAAGACAAAACAAAACAAAACAAAACTCTCCAAAAATACCATTGACTTTGTTTCGGGCTGGTTTTCTACTGTGGGGCATGAGGCCTGGTCTTTAGAATGGTTTGGATATACATTGAGACTCCAATGCAAGTTAAAAATTTTTTTCTTTGCAAGTGGTTATCAACTGGAGACAGATACTGGATTAGAGACAAGGCCTTGGTTTCATTTCCACTCTCAGCATTGGGATCCCATCATACACAGACTTGTGCAGACCCTGTACATTTTGCCACAGTCTGTGGATGTCTGAGTTTGATTCCTGGATCTCATGGTGAAAGGAGTGTACTGGCTCCAAAATGTTAGCCTTTGATCCATCCACATGTTCTGTGGCATGCATGTACACACACACACACACACACACACACACACACACTCACACACACACACGCACATGCATACAAACAAGTATACATGCACACACATGTATGCACATGCACAAGCACACACACAAATGCACATGAACCAGCATACACACAAATTCACATGCACACACATGAACACACACATATAAATATCTATATAAATATCTAAGAAAGAAGAAACAAAGCTAGGTGAGAAGGGCTTACCAGCAAACCACTTATTTGACAAAAAGGGAAATGGAGACTCAAGGCATTTCTTTAGTATTTACCTGCCTCAATGCTGGCAGACATGGACACTAATTTATATTTCTTGCCTTCCACCACAGTGCTCTCTCTAATCCACATTGCAGTCCAAATGTACCCATAAAGGGAATTCATTCTCAGTGATGGGTTTTGGATGGTGTTATTGCCCCCATTCTTCCTTGTCTATCTGTGATATAAGCTACCATGTGCACTAAACACCTGGCTGCAGCCCAGCTGACATTCAAAGATGATGACTCCTTTGCCAAGGTGATTCATGGCTTTGAGACTGGGCTTCTGAGACTCCTTCCATTTACTTTCCAGCCACTTGTTAGTCTTTGTATGTGTGGAAGAGTCAACAGTCACCATTCTGCTGATAGATGGTCTGATTAGTCAAGCTGGAGTCCCTGTTCTCCTTAGGAACAATAAATCCCTACAAGACCTGCCCTATTCTCTGCTATGATGCCTGAGAGCTTCCCAATTCACCCTTCAGCAGTAAATCTGGCTCATCATCAAGCTTCCAGCTAGTACTGGAATGGGGTTATAGTATTGCAAAAAGACTTTACTTATGAAAAGTACCTTATCACTGCTGTGATTTCACTGTGTACAGCTCACTCGAGCTGAGGAAGGATGTTCATGTGTGGACATCTGAGAGCCAAGCGGTTTTCTTCATACTTTCTGCATTGCCCTTTCCTTTCTCTGAGCCCTCAGAGAAAGAATCCTCAGAGTTATCTTAGCAGATCATGGCATCTGAGTAGATATTAACACTAGACATGGGTTGACTTGAGTTGTTAACTATAATCTGTTGTTAGACTGCAAACACAGTACTTTAATATTTTGTGCACCATAGTCCTTCATTTGTGAAATAGTGCCTAAGCTTAAGGTAGTGAAATGAAGTGATGTGAGTGAAGGGATGAATTCCTCATGTATAACACAGGGACAGTGGAGAGGACATGGGTAAACATGATGAGAATAGTCTTTGCAAATTTTCTGTAGCAATATCTTCTGTAGCTCGCATGAAGTCACAACAGTGTCTGATGCTTTCCTTCCTCCTTTGCCATCCCTTAGCTTTCTAACATATTTCATTAATGAAAGCAAATGCACTTACTCAGTAGCTATGAATTGATGCCAATAGACTCTCAAGATGCTTGGTTTATCCCTTGGATCATCAGAGTCTCTTAGGACACATGAACTATATTCACTTTTATTTAATCATCTAGGAATCAATACTTACATGCATTCTAAGTATTGTATTAAGACTCAGAGGCAAATTAAATTAAAAGTCAAGTTGAGGCTCTGTACACTCACAGATGTTCCAACAGTGAAGAGGTCAGGGAGGATGTGGGCAAAATATTGTCTTTTGGACATAGAAAGGCCTCTACAGCCATGGATATCCAGCAGCTATGATTGACCATACAATATCAAGCCAGCCAGCATTTAGCATGGATCGGGGAAGGGAGTGTGAGTCTTCACTCTTAGTTGAGCTAATTTTGGGAGTCTATGGCTTTTAGATGAGGAGAAGTCAGTTTGCTTTAGAGGTATGGTTCCCGGCAGGTTGATCATGCTCTTGAGGATGTTCCAACACCCATGTATATATGGGCAACACTGACTACTTGATGAGTTATATATTTATATATACATGAGACATAAATTTGGGAGGAAGATGTGAGTAAAAATAGGAGGAATTGGAAGAGAGAATATGGGGTGTATTTGATTGAAATTTATTATGTACATGTCTCAAATAATAAAAATATTGCTTTCAAATATCTGGAAATATAGCCTAGGTGTAGTGTTTGCCTAGCACATAAAAGGGCTTAAGTTCTACTCCCAGCACCAACCAAGAAACAAAAACCTTTGATATGATGTTGTAAGAACCCAGTGAAGAAAGAAGGGGAAATGGATAGAGATACCACTTGTAAAAATTGGTTTGGAGGTATAGCCTTATATTGAGATTAACCACAGTGAAATGTAAAAGTGACTGTAGGATGCAGACAACATGAAGGGCTTGAAGATACATGACATACAAAATTCTTGTTTATTTACGTAGAATTTATTTTCAATGTGTGTTTGTATATTTATTTGTATGTGTTTACGTGTGTGTGTGTGTGTGTGTGTGTGTGTGTGTGTGCATGTGTACGTGCATATAAGCCATCCTCAGAACTGCAATATACTTCCTTTAAGCAGGGTCTCTCATTGGTCAGAAACTCACACATTAGGCTTGAATGGCTTGCCAGTAGGCCCCAGGGTTCTACCTGTCTCCCTGTCTCCAGGTCTTTGATAACAAATGGTCCACCATGACAGGCATTTTACATGGGTTCTGGAGAACAAACTAAAGTCCTCATATTTACAAGGCAATCACTATTGACTGATCTCTATAGCCTCATATTTTAAATTTCTTATGGTCAATAATCTTCCATATTAAAGCCTAGCTCTTTGACTTTGACAATCACAAGAAAGCTTGAATATATATTGTTTTCCTTGGTTCAAAGGAGTTGAGATTTCTACCTTACTTTCAAAATTGAAAATATCAAAGGATGATTAGTCTTTCAAAGTCAATAAAGACTCTACTGAAACATCTATTAAAACATCTTCAGAATTCATTGAAACATTTGTTTAAAATATTTCTCCATATATATTCCAGGATGTAGGAAGGAGAAGGCTCTCCTAATGTGTTGGCTTTACTGTTGACATACAGGGTCCCTAATGACACATCACTTCCCTGACTAAACACCATAAACCAACAAATTTGGGAAGTAAGCAGTATGACTTCTCTGTTTATCACCATTGTTATTAGTTTTGCTTGAATATTTATTACAGTCAAAAGTGCACACCTCTGCCTTATCATGGATTTCTGGAGGGTGAAATTTCCAGCAATATTTGCATTTTTATAAATTCCTTTGCTGCATAGTGGAGGCTATTTAGATTACAAGTAACAGGTGCGGATACTAACCAATTTCATCCAAACAGAAGTCATTTATTTGAAAAATACAGAGGCATTTTTCATAGAATTTAAAAGCAGGAAGTACAAGTAGTTTTCAAAAGTGACTGGGATGAGGATCTGTATTTAACTTTCTACCCAAAAGGAACTCTCCAGAATGATTTCCCTTACCTTCAAGGTTACAATAAAAAAAACCCTTCAGAGATTACAAGAACCTGGATGAAAAAGTCTAATTGGCAGATCTGTATATGTCCAACCTAGTTCAGGTAGAACAATAGAGGTGGGTTTCTTCATTTAAACATTGCTGCAGAAGGTATGATTAGGGACAGCATACATGTGGGTTTGGGTGGGTGTACATCCTTATAAAGTGTAAGTGATGGACCATGCTGATTATCCAGATGTCTTCCATGTAAGTAGATGTTCGGTATGCAGGAGTTGGCTTCAAAAGGAAGTTCTTAATGATTGATGGAAATGTTTGAACATTAAAGGACTAGACAGGCAAGTTTGGGGTAGAGGAAAATTCTTAAGGTTAACTTTTGTTAACTCTCAGTTGAGACTCCAGCTTCCACAAGCTGTCAGTGAATGCTGTCTGGTAAGACCCAGGGGGTACTGAGTTCATCCAGGAGCAGAGGTCCTTAACACCAAGTGTTTTCAACAAAAGTCATTGCCTAGTGAACTTGTTCAGAACCAGATTGGAAATGCTAGCTGCAGACTTTCCAGAAGTCCCCAGTGAAGCCCTTGGCAGAGAATATTCTACACCCCTCTTTTCTCTGTCAACTGAAATACCCCTAGAGACATTCCCAACAGGAAAAATCCCTTTTATTTCATGAAGACAATGCTACACAAAGAAGCTACAGCAGGGCTGCAACCATGCATGTCACGGCTGACACAAGGGATATAGATGTGGGAGAAGGCAATTCATCCATGGGCCACATTGCGAAAAGCAGCCCAGAGAGTCAAACTCATATTCCGGTCACTTTTTTCTCCCCGCCTTGTTAAACCCTTCTGAGATGCCTCTGCATTTCTGATTAATCTCTTTTTCTCCCAAAATTCTTCACACTTTGCTGTCTTGGATTTTGTTTCTTGGTCCTTCTTTTGAATAAAAAAAAAATGCTTTATGAGCAAACCCATGCTTCCAACTTTAGTGCCACATGACTGCATGCGTTTTTCTCAGGTTAGACTCCAACATCTAGTGATTCCTCTCTTGCCTCATGCAGGCCCTTGAATACCACTCCATAACTTATTTCTTTACTTGACCATGTGATGCAGGCTCCTGGAATTCACCACCCATATTGCATTTCGTATCTGTGTAACACCAACCATGTGACTCTGCATAGCTTCTGCTTTACCTAATGTAAACTAATATGAATACCTGGAATTCCTACAAGGAGGCTGTGTGAGAAGCCTGCAGAACATTCCTTGGCATAAAGGAAGTTCTCAGTGGGGACTTCCTATTACAGTCATTGCCTGTCTGCGTGAATGGCGGCATCAGTTACCAGACCTTCCAGCTTCATAGGTATTTCTGATGCCTCTCTCCAGCAATTACCCATCGTCACACCACGAAGGAGGACAATGGTAATAATGCCAGGTAGCACTGATCATTGGCTCTGTGCTAGGCTTCAATTTACACTAAACACTTTATACTTACTTGAGTCTCTTCATTTTAATCTCCATTTTTAAGATGAGGAATGTGATGTTCATAAAGATAAAATCATTCTGGCATGTGATCAGGAATGGCAAAGCTGAAAGCAATTTAAGCTCAGGTTTGCCTGATGTTGAAACTGACCAAACTGCTATACGATTCTCTATCCAAGATCAGTGTATTTGCCTTTAGAAAAATCTGTTTATTCTGTCTTTCCACCCCAGCCCCTAAATCATTTCCTATATGTGCTCTCAGTATTTATCTTTTCCTTCTATAACCCATTCTCTGAATGCCTCTCATGGTTATTTTTATAAAACAATCAGAAAGTAGAAACTTACTTGTCTTTTCCCTTTTTGAAAGACATTGGCTCTTCACAAGCAATATACCCAACTTTGGCTCCAATTTTACCATGATGCAGTTTATTCTTTTCATGTCTAGTTTTATGATCCACCCATTCCTGTGCCAAATATTGAACTTGTTTAAGCTGCTGGTCCTCTCAGACCTGATCAAATATCCTTTATATTTCCCAATTTCATAATTTCAGTGTCTATTTTATCTCCATTTTCACAGCACTATATCATTGACACTAATCATATTAAATGGTATATATATTATTATTATTATTACTCACTCTCTCCTATTTTCATCTGCCATAGAAAGTGAATTATTGGAAAGCCACAAGCATTTCTTAACTGTTTGTGATCCTAGATGTGATCTGGATACTCAGCCTTTGTGGTGGTCAGAATGACTCTTCTTCTAACAGACTCATTCAATGTGATTACTTTGTCCAGGGATGGTGCTTGCTGTTTAGGAAGATTCTGGGAATTTTAGGACATGGAACCTTATTAAAGGATTATGTCATGGGCAATGAATGGCCTTTGAGATTTATAGCCCTGCCCCGTTTCTACTTCTCTTGTTTCCTGGTGTGCTAAAGAAGTGACATCATTCATCTTTCAGCTCTGACTGCCTGCTCCCAGGCCACCCCCACCATTATCAGCTCTAACCCTCTAGAAGGACAAGGCAGAACAAAGTCTTTCTTCCATACCTTGCTTTGGTCATGGTACCTCACCACAGCAACAAAAAGTAACAAATACAGTCAACATAAATATTAAGTTTGTTCAGATATAAGAAATTAACACACGTGAGAATGTAACCTCCTATGGTAGTTTCTAAAATGAAAACATTTCCTTTCTCACTCATGTTCTTATAGATTTAGTTACTTTTGGTTATATGGATTTCTTGAAGGCCTGCACTCCTGCTGCAAGAGCCAGTGTTTCTGTAAAGAAGTTTATAGCTACATCTGAAAGCTTTGTCATTCTCTAGAGAGGTAAAAGTTCTTTTTAGTTTTTTTTAGTTTTTTTTTTTTTCTGCATAGAAGATTCAGGAGGTGGTAATTAAAGTGATTAACAAGAGAATACTGATGTTTAAGTAAGCTGCCTAGCAGTTATTCATTAGCGGTCTGTACCTCCTAGATAGCAGACTCATTAATTTAAACACATTTCATTATATCTTGGATCTCATTTTCAAAGAATACAGCAAGTCAGAGAGGCTTTCTGAATGAAGGGAGGGTGGAGGATTACAGGGAGAGTGGTCAGGCACCTGCTTTCTTCTAGTTCCTGTAGCCCCAAGTGTACTGCATCCCATTCAGCCTGCTGAGTAAAGCTGTGAGACAGGCACTCTTCAGGGGCAGTCTGGTGTGAACTGTGTGTCCCTATGCTGTTTCTCAGCCAACTGGACCTCAGCTTCTCACCTAACAATAAAAGGATTGGGCTGGGCCCATAAAGAAAGCAGGAAGCAAACTGCTTTTGTTTCTCAGAGACATAAACTAAGAAAGATTGAGACAAGGGCCAGCAAGGTGACCCAGTAGACAAAGGAATTTTCCACCACAGCTGCTAACCCGAGTTCAATCTTTGGGACCCACTTAGTAGAAGAAGAGAACGGAGTATATATATGCTGAGGCATGCCACTCCTTCATCCACATAATAAATAAATAAATGAATAAGTAAATACACTTTAAAAAAACTGAAGGAGATACTGACATAAGAAAACAGCAGTGTAGGAGCAAATGCAGGGGTTCATGGACTGTAGCTTCATATTTTAGGGACCAACTGTGTCAGAAGTAATCTTCCTTTGGATTAAAATGCAGATTCTATGGCTAAATCATCAGATTTCTGACAAGCAGGTAATGAAAACCCATGTTAATTGCATTCAGTAATTGTGACTTTATAGCAATCATGATTTGGAAAGCCATGATGAACCACGTGCAACCTGAGGGTCCCAGGAGACCAGCATCATGGACAAAGCAGAATCTTCATGAAGGCAGGCACTCGTAAAATGAGAGTTATTGGCGTATGTTTCCTGGATGCAGTAAAGCCATTATACCCAAACTTATAGTGGCAAGAAATTTCTCAGGACGAAATAAAAGAACCCACCAAATATCAAAGCAGGGTAGAGAACCAGGACTAAGGAATAGGAAGGCCATAGGGGTGCTATAAAGTGGCAGAAGGGTGGCAGAACCCGGGATCTTAGTAGAACTACTTCACAATTGATAGCTCTGAGCTCTGATCTGTCTTCTACATCAGGATGAATCAGTTCAAGAGTATTCAGCTGAGTGTTGGGACAGAAGTTGTATGGTTTACAGTATATGCTGCCACAGGAAGGTTGGACAACAGGCTCAATGTATCTGCCTGCCATTCAAGAAGGGAATTCCCTAAAGATGATTGATTGCCACAAAAGCATGACAAAAGGATGCTAAATATCCTCTGAACCAAAGTATCCCGTAGCCAAGGCTAGAAACATGGCTCAGGTTGAGAATATTTGCTGCTCTTCCAAAACTACTTAACCACATTAAAAATATTAGAATATATTACATGTTGAGATATATAGTTTTAACATCAGATTAAAACCTAGGTTCACCAAAGCTAGCTGGACAGATAGAAGAAACTGATATCGTCTAAGTCCATAAACTCTATTATGATCACTACCCCTGAAGGCCAGGGACCATATATAATGTATATGTGGGATTCATTGGACAATCACTGCTCAGATGATGTGCCCACGTGAATATTGTTATTGTAATTGTTATTTATCTTTGGTATTAGGTTTGGTGCTTCAGAAGGCCCAGTCCCTTTCCAGGAAACAGGCTGTTGGAAATTTCAAGGTTGTAATAGGTACTGTCTGATTGAATTCTTTCCTTCTAATGTATTTCTTAACAGGCTTATAGTAAAGGTTTCTTTTTTTTATTCTTAAATGTGACTGCTTAGTGGATTGGATGCAGTTCTCTGAATAACTGGATGGAGAGGCAGTAGCTGAGAGTTCTCTTTAATGGGTTTATTGTTTGAAATTGGAATATTTGAACATGAGACTCCACAGGTACAGATTCATGAAATAACAATAGTGCAAGCCTGGCAACCAATCACTGGCCTCTCCATATCTTCACTATATCTCCCTGGTTAGTAAATGAAACCTTGTATTTCAATAAATACATTTGGGCCTAATTTCTGCCTTTTCATGCTGTGAGAGAGCTGTCAAATTTGAAGTGTAATGTCTGTATGAATTCTTATAATGGCACCCAAAATAACTGAGAAACAGATTTGAATGTAATCTAAGTAAGCTCTCTGTGGGGTACAGACCCATTTAGAGTTCCTGCTAGGCTTTTATACAACAGAGTGAGCACACATGGCTAAGGAAGTGAGAACGAAGTGCTATCATAGAGAGGGATAGGCAAAGTGGAGCCTCTAGGAGCCTGGGGTGGGGGGAGTTGGGCTTGGACAGGCAAAGTGGAGCCTCTAGGAGCCTGGGGGTGAGGAGAGATGGGGAGGAATAAGCAAAGTAGAACATCTAGGAGCCTGGGGGTGAGGGGATATGGTGAGGGATAAGCAAAGTGGAACATATAGGAGCCTGGGGTGGGGGTAGAGATGGGGAAGGATGGGCAAAGTGGACCATCTAGGAGCCCAGGGTGAGGCATTAACATTATTTTAGTCAGAATTTTTCCCTGACTGATTAGCCACTGTTCCTGGGTTGAACAGTGGAGAGCCTAAATGCCTCGTCTATCTCACAGGCAGATGGACTTGTCTAAAGATGACCACATATTATTAATATTCCCAAGTGAATTACTTTTCCAGCATTCTACTCCATTTACCTCTGTGAAATACAAATGCATCCCATATGTAATATGTGCATATATATTAGTTTAGTCTCTCTCTCTCTCTCTTTTTCTCTCTTTCTCTCTCTCTCTCTCTCTCTCTCTCTCTCTTTCTCTCTCTCTCTCTCTGTGTGTGTGTGCTTGTGTGTTTGTGTGGTGTGTCTGTTTGGGCAAGAACATGTGACTCTGGTTGCTCATGGAGGCTAGAAAAGAACCTTAGAGCCAGAGTTCTAGGAGCCTGAGTCACTCACTCACACTGTGGTCATTAAAACAAAAACAAAAAGCAAACAAAAAGAGCAGCAAGCCTTCTTAAGTTGGAACCATCTTTCTAACTGTTTAATTTTCATATCCATAGTAGATTCTCAGTTTTTTTCCACAACTGGGTATCCTCCTTAAGTCATACTGTTTCAGAAGAAGATACTGGCATGTATAAAGGATCTCAGTTTTACTTCCATCTCTGTAAACCAGAGGCGTATGAACTTCATCTTCTTGAAGATATGAACCTTACAACGCAGTCTGTGTTTGAGAGGACAGAGAGAGGGTGAGCTATTCCTAGTAGCCTATGTTCCCTTAAACCTCAGGAGTGTGTAGAAATGCCTTGATCACTGCAGGGTTTGCCAGGCTGCGTAGCAAGATCATTCCCCATATTTAGCACACAAGTTTTGTTTGGGAAATGATGACAACACCAAAAGTCGAAAGTCAATAGCTTTGACAATCTGCAAGGATTTCCTCTGGGCTCAGCATTCTGTCATATATGTAAGTTTTTGCTTCATTATAAAAAAATTAGCAAAACTACATACTGGTATTCAGGTATGGATTGCAGTAAGCATATAGTGTAATGTTTTGTGTGTTTCCCAGGAAAAGACCAGAGATAAGGGTAAATTTTATGGCAATGATGATCACATCTAGTATATAATTTCAGACATAGGAGCTCAGTAGATTCAAATGTGTGAATGAGGAAGCAGATGAAAGTATGTATGAGCTTCATCCCAGTGGTTTTGGTTTGGTCTCTGAAATTCAATTCTGAAAACTTTCTCAGCAAACCTTTCTACCATTGCTTCCTTTCTAGTTGGCTACTTCTATAAGTTTGTTCTAGGGATAGTTTAAAGCAGTTACCTTGTGCTTAAACTGCTCCCACTGTTCCAGGTAAGTATGAGAAAACATTAGAACAAAGTAAACTACAGGTTGGGAAATGCTTTTCTTTAATGGGGAATATGAAGACACCAGAGTATTTTGGGCTAATTTCTGATATCATGCTTTACTTGTTTATTAATTTATTTTTTTCACCCAACAGATGTGTTCTCAATACTGTGTCCCATGCTGAGAGACAGAAAGTGCATATTCATTTAGATGAACTCCACACCAGAAAGATCGTTACACCAATATAGAACGAACAAGTCCTCTGAGGGAAATAAAATGTACTGAGCCATAGTGGGTTGCTTCCATTTAACAGTTTTAAAGGCAGTTGGTTAGTGATGATTAAATAAGCCAGGCCTTCCCAACAGGTAGTTTGATGTCAGCATGGTCTGGTATGATGTAAACATGATTTTATTTTTTTACTTTTATCTGGTCACATCCCTCTGAAGAGGGATGGCCTGGGTAATGAGAGAAGGAAGAGTTCTTTTTTTTTTCTTTAGGGAGGTCCATGACTCCAGCATTCTTTTCCCCCTTCAATGAGTGGCTAACAGGCTCCACCAAATATTGGAGAAAACACTTGTAGCACCTTAAATGAGACCCAGACCAGGAAGGAAAAGAAAGGATAGAAATGGCTATTGAGTGAAGAGCTGCATGGCTATGTCTACTTGATTCAGTCAGGATGGTCGAGAGAGGATTGGCTGGAGCTTAACTGAGGGATCATGGTGGAACATTCTAGAGAAGAAGCTCACAAGGCTGTAAGGTAGGAAAGCACCTACTTGAGGAACCAAAGAAAAAATTGGGTGACTTTGGGGAGTGGAACATTAAACCGAACTGTAGACTGCCCACTATGCTGGTGACATTTTGTCACTTTCTGGTCATAGAATCAGAATAAAACCTGCTTCTGCAGGCGACTCCAAAAATGCCAGAAATAGTGTTAAAAACAAAACACACCACAGTGCCACTTCCCACCGTGTGGGAAGTTACTTTTGATGCGGTATGAATGATAGAATTCATTAAATAAAGAATCTCTATAACTATGTGGAATCTGTAAACAATCTCTGTGCCACAGGTGATTCTATTTTAACAAGTCAGTGTATCTTAGCATTAATCCCAGGGCTTTTGAGAATGTTAACTAACATAAAAAAAAGCATTGTTTCAGAAAGCCTCTATTTTTAGAAATGTTATTAGCGGAAGCATCTCTCTAACCTTTTCCTTGTTCTCTCTGTAGCATGCACATTAATTAACACTTCCACCCTACAAGAATGTGTTTCTTCCCATGTGCCGGCAGTGGTATTTCAGAAGCTTGCTGTAGATTAGAAACCACCAGAAAAATAAATCTGAGTGATTTAAAAAAATGTACTTCGCTGCATGTGATTTCCTGTCTAGGCATGCCCCCTCAGATCACAATTAGTTAGAACTCATGATATACTTTAAAATGAAAGGCAGTGAAGTGGAAATTTATCTTTGATAAGTGATTTGTCAACTTAGAAAAAAAAATCCTGTTTTAAGGAAGTTCATATGGGTTGTAGAAAGAACAATTACCTAATACATGATAACTAATTTGTAGAGATCCTATGTTGGTTTGAATAAGAATGACCTCTATAGACTCACATATTTGAATGCGTAGTCACGAAGCAGTGGAACTGCCTGAAAGGATTGGAAGGATTAGGAGGTGTGGCCTTAATGGAGGAAGTATGTCACTGTGAAGTGGAATTTGAGGTTTCATCAGACCACAGCATGTTCCCCGTCCCTCTCTCTGCCTACAAATAAGAATGTAGACCCATGTTACTGTCCCAGGTCTTGCCTGCATGCTGCTATCCTCCCTACCAGTATGATGATGGACTAGCCCTTTTCTGAAACTCTATGCAAGCCCCAAATTAAATGCTTTATCTTACTAAGAGTTGCCTTGGTCATGGTGTCATATTATAATAAGAGACATGGACTAATACAGACCCTATAAAGAAAAAAAAATAACATAGTTCACCTTCTTCCTGTGGGTCTTTATAAATATGTAGTTAATCTTTTACTATTTTAAGTTGACTTTGCCTTTCTCCTTAAAAACTAATATTTGCAAGTACGGAAGGAGGAACTCAGAGAGACCATCCTCCTCAGTGCTGAACTATTTATTACTGATGAAATTCAGTGAAATGGGGTGAGGTTTCAGTCATTGCTTTCCATTATGTTCCCAGTGGTGAGTTCAGCAGGCTCCCGTGAATAATCCTAATCTAATGACCACACAGATAGTCCTAGTTAGACTAAATGAGTCGCAACAAACCCAAAAGTCCTGAGTCTTGGAAAGGGACAAGAAAATGGAGAAGGTGTTAGTGATAGTGGTAGAACAAATATAAGAGAGGGTAGGTGGTACAATGACCAGAATTTACCCTTCATGTGTATCTGGCACATGTGTATAAAATTGTCAAAACAGTAACTTAATTAAAAAAATCATGACCTTCTTTGATAAACATAAACTTATTTTCCCAAGTATTTACTATACAAAGAAATAAGACTTTCCAAAGGGATAATCATTGATGTGAGCTACATTTTCAGTTCATATGGTAATTCTTATAAAATTATATAAGACATAATTTTTTTTAATTTGGAAACTAGTTGATATCTCCATTTAAAATGCTGGCTTAATAAGAGCACCCTAAAATAGAAGGCTATGTTAGCAATTGAATCCCAAATGCCCCACACCCGAAGAACACATGCAGAAAGTTTGGCACACAAAGGAGGGCAATGCTGTGAAGTGGTAGATGCTTCAGGAGGTGGAGCTTATTTTCAGGAATCTATCATTGGAGACATGCCCTTCCCTCAAGTCTTGGTGTCCTCCTTCCTCTCTCTCCTCATAGCTGCCATGATGTGAGCAGCTTTGTCTCATAATGTGTTCCCTTGTGATGTCCAGTCTTGCTACAGGTGCTAGGCAGTAGAGCCATGATGATGGCTGTAGACTGAGTACCCTCAAACTGTGAGCCCAAATAAACCTCTCCTCCTTCCAATAGTTTATCATCTCAGGTGTTCAGTCACAGTGGTGGAAAGCTGATGGATACATGTTAAGAACAATAAAGGAACAAAATTATCATGCTTCTTCTCATCTTCACACATAGTTTTGTCAAGCTCCTTTTCAATAAATATTAGAGACTGTCTTCAAAAGCATAGAGATAAAATTTAATGAAGTACAGTGGGCATTAAAGAAACTGAATATAACAGGTTTAAAAAGTAAGAGAGTTTGAAAAAATATATATTTATATAAATGAATCATGCAGAGAGACCACATCTTGAGTATTCCCAGTGACTTTCTCATCCCCAAGTACATTAGTATATGACCCAGAGCATTCAAGGAAGTCTGAAGATTGGGTCTTTATGAGGAGAATGACGTTCTTTCTTTCTTTCTTTTTTAATGATTTGACTTAAATCTTAAGGAGATCGGGTTTTCAGAAACATGAATGACATGTTCCCGCAGCTACTGGTTTTCCCAGAAGGTGAAGGTTTCCTTGGTAACCTTGCTGTGAGTCATTCTCCCTTGGCCCTTGGAGCTTTTTGATTGACTAGAGCTCCCCACAACAATGCACTGTAGCCTCCTTTGCAGGATCTCTTATACTTAAGAGTCTCAGTACTAGAGAAGCAGAAACAAGAGAATTATCAGGAGTTCAAGGCTAGCATGGTTTGCATACTAAACTTGAAGCCAGCAATCTGAGACCTTGTCTCTAAGAAAAGGTTAAATGAAATATGGTACATTTCCAGTGTTGCATAGTTAATTCCCAAAACCTCCATACTTACAAGTATTACATTAATTTGTCCATATCTTCTATTAAAGATGTATAATGAAATAATTTAAAGGTAGTAACTGCTTTCTAAATGATTATATAAGTGATGTGGATGTGTGGATACTTCTAAACAGCTCATTTTGGTTTTGTCTGCTGCCTTGCTTGATTGTTTTGGGTTCTGCAGTGTCCTCTTGGATTTGCTTTTTTTTTTGGAGCCAGAGTCTCTGTATGTAACTCTTGTCTTAAGAACATTAAACAAAGCATCATACATGAGTATTCATAGGAATATGGTCCAATGTTGTCCTGAATCCGAAGCAATCTCAGTATATGCTGATATAAAGATAAACCTCAGTGTAGTGTGTCCAGGTGGTGTTATTTATCCAGTTAGAAAGAGACATGAAATATTGCAACAGTCTATAACTGTTGGGTTTCTGAGAACATACTGCTAAAATTTTTAAAATAAGGTAGAAAAGAAGACATATATCCCATTTTATTTTCATGAAATATCCGGAGTAGACAAACAAGCCATAGACTGTCGCTTTTCATGGGGACCCGCTGTGGGGAGCAATGGAGCAGGCCTTCATCTAAAGAGCCAGCCACCTAGTCTCATGCAGAAAGCCTCTCAGTGCTCTTAGCGATAGTCTCCATTAAGCCAAGGAAGCTCATCCCAGACCCAGCCGGAGCTCCCCACTTCTTTCCCTTTGGTGCAGGGCTAGCCCATGTGCCCCCACTCCATTCTTGGCTCTTCTGCAGCATCCCCTGGGGACCTCAGACTGGGCTCCCTCACCCCCGGAGTGGGGTCTAGGGATAGCCCGATGCCCACCCAGCATCTGAGAAAAGTGCAGTCAAAACTCCTGAATCCCCCTTCCCCAAGTGGCCTGAGCCCTAGGGCTGATGTGGGCCACCATTTAAACCTATATATATATATATATATAGTATTTTAATCATTATTTGCTATTGCTTTCTTGAACCTCTTTCATGCTAAACCTCTTCTTCTGCACAAATTCCATTTCCCCCTTTTCCCCCTCCCCGTGTGCATACGCATGTGTGTGCATGTGTGTGTGTGTGCGCGTGTGTGTGTGTG
>NW_022196911.1:42887133-42890994 GCF_008632895.1 Mastomys coucha | reverse complement strand
TATCATCGTGTGTGTGTGTGTGTGTATATATGTATTATATATATACATGCACTTGCATACACACACAGGTATATATACATGCATGTTTGTCCCAATAATTAATTAGGAATGCTTTAATGAACCACTTATTAACTGGCAACTAGCCAGTGACTATGCCACTGAAGAAAATGACCTGCTGTTTTGACTGGATTTTGTCAACTTGAAACAAACTTAGACATATCTAAGAAGAGGGAAGACACATTTTAAGTGAGAAAAATGCCTCCACATGATTGGCATGTAGGGCCCAGCACATTGCAGGTTGTGCCCCACTCAGCCAGGCAGCTCTGTGTTGTATTAGAAAGCAGAATGAGTAAGCTACTAGGGGCAAGCTAGTAAGCAGCCGGTTCCTCTGTGACCTCTGCTTCAGTTCCTTCCTCCAGGTGCTGGTCTTGAGGAATTTCCCTGGATGTTGGACTATAAACTATAAGATAGAATAAACCCTTTCCTTTACAAGTTGCTTCTGTGATGCTTGTGATGGTGTTTCATCAGTGGCAGTAGAAAAGGCAGATACCTGCCTCCAACAGTTACCGTTAACTGCCACTCTTCCAGATCTCATGCATGGTACCTCATGCAGCTAATAATGTAGGCACAACCATCCCAAGAGGCACAGCTGGAGTATGGCTAACATGGCCCATTATGAATCAGCTGCAAACACTAATTGTTCTAGAGAAAACAGGCATTGAAACCGAAGCAAAAGCAAGACCAGACATCAGGCCATAGTAGTGAGCTCATGTCTAACACATGGAGAGATACTAAAAAGTATTAGCTACTGTTAGCTGTTTTGAGATGCATGTTGAGTGGAACTGTCAATCATAAGTGGCATTAGACAACTAAGCTTGCTTAGAAAAACAACTGAGATCTGCTTAGACTTTAGAGCCTTGTCTATAGGCTGCTCACCCACCCCATCGGCAGTGACCACTCTAATTCCTGCCACCGTGAAGCTTGAAGCTTCTTAGTTCACTCTGGTTGTTTCTCAAGATCCTTGCAGACTTGTTATCATACTAGGTCCCCAGGGCTAAGTATCAGCTGCCTGGAGTGTTCATGAAAATATACGGACTTAGCCACTTGTTAACACTTTATAAGGGTTATTTCAGTTTGTAGCAACAACTCTGTGGAAAAATGTCTGATCTCCTCCTTCAGATGGAGACATGGAGGGTCTAAATGTTTGCTTGACAGTAAAAATGAGGTCATAGGTTCTTTCCATCGAATTCTACATGGTGTACCAGTTGAGAGACACTTTACAAATCCTGGGTCCGTGTTCCTTCTGAATTCATTTTGCTAGGAACCAGGCCCCACAGTGCAACATGGTGGATACTTTGACAGTCTTTGTTTCTTTTATTAAGTGGCAACTCTTCATCTGCCATTTTAAAAAAGTACAGTGCACATTGTACCACAGTGAATGCTGGGTGAAGGTGTGTAAAATGAGAGAGGGATGGATGAATGGCTTCCTTTATGTGTGTATTGTGTTTATTTCATTTTATTTCTGTGAGCCAGATTTTTCTTATGTAACGCTTGCTAGCCTCAAACTAGCAATCTCCCCTGCCTATCCCTGCAAGTGCTGGAAGTATAGGAATAGAACCATCTTCCCTATTTTTTATATGTATCACAATCTTACTGGTAAAGTACTCCTAGCATCTTGATTTGTAAAGAACACTGGTAGATGATCTTATAGCCTCTAGTATTGATCAGCCTAAGGCTAATCATGTGATAATATCAGGCTCAAGGAGGGTCAGTGTCATGGGCAAGTGTGATTCTCCTACAAGAGATCCCAGCTGGTCTCTTGCTGATCCCATAAAAGAAACAAAGTTTATCTTCCTTGCCTCTTAGCTAAATGATGTCTAGCTTTGGTCTGTGAATCATCAAGCCCCAGCAATGTTCCAAGCTATTTTATTCCAATAACCCTTTAAAAAAAATAGCTTGTGTGGTAAACACTGAGTATCTAGTGTGCATTTCTTAGGGTTTCTGCTTTAATGCTTTGAGATAAGTGAGTTCCCAATGGAATGTACTGTAAGCATTGCTATAAATAAATCCCGTTTTCTCTTTTATTCATTTCTAACTCCGCACCTTTCTGCAGAGAGCATGATCTTGGTGTTAATGGCGACTTTTATGTAGTGGCTGTCAACACAGCACCAGAATGCTACTTCTCGGCATCATCACTTGAAAAATATGATTATGAGAACTAAAGTAGATATTATAAGATATTTAAACTAGAATGAATAAATAATGAATTTTTTGCAAGGATTACTCTTAGAGTCTGCATAAACACATTGGCTTCTGAAATTCACTGTCCAACACTTGGGCTTTCCTTAAATTGTTAAAGTGGGAGGCACTGGAATTTGTCCCTTATTTTCCTCATTTGACCATCAATGGAACTTTTATTCTCATTTGATGGATACCTAGGATTCTCAAAAGGGTACGAAAAATGTAAGCAAAAAATTTAGGAATTTTTTACCATTGTAGGAATTTTTTAAAATGAAATCAAGATAAAACTTAGTAGGCTACAGACTACTCCTGAAGAGTACTTACTGTTGAGATTAAAGTATGGCAAAGGGGAACAAAGGAGAGATGATAGCATTATTTTAGCAGGGCACTGACAAGAGCCATGTTTTTCATTTCTTCTTCTTTTTCTTTCTTTTTTTCCCCAACTGGAAAATATTCAGCTGTTCTTGAAAACAGGCAGAGATTATTATATTACAAATCAATAGTTGAAGAATTTGTTCTCTAAAAGATGCACATGTGTAGTTGTATTGTAACCAACCCAGCAGAAATAAATATACTTTGAGGAGACACTTGTATTTCTCAATAAGAACATCAGACTATTGGAATGAGCCCACAGAAATGGGGATTGCCCACCAAAATCTCCTGCTGGGGAAAGGAAAGGGTACCAGCAGTGGTGGTGGTGGGGAGCTAACTACTGGATAAGAAATTTCACATAATTCTAAAACTTGTTAGACCACCTTACAAGAAGAGACTGAAGTCTAGATCGTGACATGTCAGCTGTGGACATCTTGACCAGAAAAGCTTAGATGTGCGTCTCTGACTTTCTATTTAAACTTGAATCTCACTTCAATACCCTGAAGATGTACTGTGATGGAGGGGACAGATCACTTTCTTCCCAATGTGGCAACATTGAATAGGTAGCCTTTTCCTACTCTTTACTGTTAATTTTTTTCTGTCTGAATTTGCTTTCTGAAGGTATTTGCTGTGACTCCCAAGATTGGTAAAAGTTTGTGATGAGGAGATAACTATACATTGTTGAGATGAAACCATATACCTGACCTACTTTCTCTATTCTGCCATTTTAACATTTGGGTCTTTACTAATATGTCACTACAACAGACATTCTCAGGTTGGAGTGTATGGTTTCATAGCGTAGAGTGCTTACCTAGAATGCATAAACCCCTGGGTTCAATCTCTAGCACTCCAGAATCAGAACAAAATTGCTCTACTCCACTGGGAAAGTGTTTTGTTTTGTTTTGCTTTAACATGCTATTTAGAGAAAAATACAAAAGACTAAATTCTTTTCTTGTTTAAAATAATACAATTGGAAGGTTCTAGTGACAGATTTTAGAAAGAAGCAGTATAATAAATTCAGCCATGGTAAATTTGAAGACAAACAGAATTGGGGCAGGAAAAAGAGAGTTCTGGCCTGTGGTCCCATGAAGATCATTAAATTCTCCTAGCACAGAGACTTCTAGCCAAAATAGCTTGGTGACTGCATAGCATGCCAATTTTGATAGGAAAAAAAATCTACAAGGGACCAAGAGAAATCACCAGTGGGAAAATAGATTCAAATGAGTCAGTGCAGGAGACCGGAGGTTA